>NC_057387.1:52812688-53052827 GCF_019320065.1 Cervus canadensis
ACATAGGAGCACCGCAATATGTAAGGCAAACACTAACGAGTATGAAAGAGGAAATTAATAGTAACACAATAATAGTGGGAGACTTTAATACCCCACTCACAACTATGGATAGATCAACTAAACAGAAAATTAACAAGGAAACACAAACCTTAAATGACACAATGGACCAGCTAGACCTAATTGATATCTATAGGACATTTCACCCCAAAACAATCAACTTCACCTTTTTCTCAAGTGCACACGGAACCTTCTCCAGAATAGATCACATCCTGGGCCATAAATCTAGTCTTGGAAAATTCAAAAAAATTGAAATCATTCCAGTCATCTTTTCTGACCACAGTGCAGTAAGATTAGATCTCAAATACAGGAAAAAAATTGTTAAAAATTCAAACACATGGAGGCTAAATAACACACTTCTGAATAACCAACAAATCATAGAAGAAATCAAAAAAGAAATCAAAATATGTATAGAAATGAATGAAAATGAAAAAACAACAACCCAAAACCAATGGGACACTGTAAAGCAGTGTTAGGGAAGGTTCATAGCATTACAGGCTTTATCTCAACGAAAACAAGAAAAAACCAAATTAAATAACCTAACTCTTACACCTAAAGCAATTAGAGAGGAAGAAAATGAGAAACCCCAGGGGTTAGCAGAAGGAAGAAATCTTAAAATCAGGGCAGAAATAAATGCAAAAGAAACTAAAGAGACCATAGCAAAAATCAACAAAGCTAAAAGCTGGTTTTTTGAAAAAAATAAACAAAATTGACAAGCCATTAGCAAGACTCATTAAGAAACAGAGAAGAACCAAATTAACAAAATTAGAAATGAAAATGGAGAGATCACAACAGACAACACTGAAATCCAAAGGATCATAAGAGACTACTACCAGCAGCTCTATGCCAATAAAATGGACAACTTGGATGAAATGGACAAATTCTTAGAAAAGAATAACTTTCCAAAACTACCAGGAAGAAATTAGAAGATCTTAACAGACCCTATACAAGCAAGGAAATCGAAACTTGTAATCAGGAATCTTCCAGCAAACAAAAGCCCAGGACCAGATGGCTTCACAGCTGAATTCCACCAAAAATTTAGAGAAGAGCTAACACCTATCTTACTCAAACTCTTCCAGAAAATTGCAGATGAAGGTAAGCTTCCAAACTCATTCTATGAGGCCACCATCACCCTTATTCCAAAACCAGACAAAGATGCCACAAAAAAAGAAAACTACAGACCAATATCACTGATGAACATAGATGCAAAAATCCTTAACAAAATTCTAGCAAACAGAATCCAACAACATATTAAAAAAATCATACACCACGACCAAGTGGGCTTTATCCCAGGAATGCAAGGATTCTTTAATATCCGCAAATCAATCAATGTAATACACCACATTAACAAATTGAAAGATAAAAACCATATGATTATCTCAATAGATGCAGAGAAAGCCTTTGACAAAATTCAACACTCATTTATGATTAAAACTCTCCAGAAAGCAGGAATAGAAGGAACATACCTCAACATAATAAAAGCTATATATGACAAACCCACAGCAAGTATCACCCTCAATGGTGAAAAATAGAAAGCATTTCCTCTGAAATCAGGAACAAGACAAGGGTGCCCACTCTCACCACTACTATTCAACATAGTGTTGGAAGTTTTGGCCATAGCAATCAGAGCAGAAAAAGAAGTAAAAGGAATCCAGATAGGAAAAGAAGAAGTGAAACTCTCACTGTTTGCAGATGATATGATCCTCTACATAGAAAACCCTAAAGATTCTACCAGAAAATTACTAGAGCTAATCAATGAATATAGTAAAGTTGCAGGATATAAAATTAACACACAGAAATCCCTTGCATTCCTATATACTAACAATGAAAAAACAGAAAGAGAAATTAAGGAAACAATACCATTCACCATTGCAACAAAAAGAATAAAATACTTAGGAGTATATCTACCTAAAGAAACAAAAGACCTATACATAGAAAACTATAAAACACTGATGAAAGAAATCAAAGAGGACACAAACAGATGGAGAAACATACCGTGTTCATGGATTGGAAGAATCAATATTGTCAAAATGGCTATTCTACCCAAAGCAATCTATAGATTCAATGCAATCCCTATCAAGCTACCAACGGTATTTTTCACAGAACTAGACCAAAGAATTTCACAATTTGTATGGAAATACAAAAAACCTCGAATAGCCAAAGTAATCTTGAGAAAGAAGAATGGAACTGGAGGAATCAACCTGCCTGACTTCAGACTTTACTACAAAGCCACAGTCATCAAGACAGTATGGTACTGGCACAAAGACAGAAATATAGATCAATGGAACAGAATAGAAAGCCCAGAGATAAATCCACGAACCTATGGACACCTTATCTTTGACAAAGGAGGCAAGGATATACAATGGAAAAAAGACAACCTCTTTAACAAGTGGTGCTGGGAAAACTGGTCAACCACTTGTAAAAGAATGAAACTAGAACACTTTCTAACACCATACACAAAAATAAACTCAAAATGGATTAAAGATCTAAATGTAAGACCAGAAACTATAAAACTCCTAGAAGAGAACATAGGCAAAACACTCTCCGACATAAATCACAGCAAGATCCTCTATGACCCACCTCCCAGAATATTGGAAATAAAAGCAAAACTAAACAAATGGGACCTAATGAAACTTAAAAGCTTTTGCACTACAAAGGAAACTATAAGTAAGGTGAAAAGACAGCCCTCAGATTGGGAGAAAATAATAGCAAATGAAGAAACAGACAAAGGATTAATCTCAAAAATATACAAGCAACTCCTGCAGCTCAATTCCAGAAAAATAAATGACCCAATCAAAAAATGGGCCAAAGAACTAAACAGACATTTCTCCAAAGAAGACATACAGATGGCTAACAAACACATGAAAAGATGCTCAACATCACTCATTATCAGAGAAATGCAAATCAAAACCACAATGAGGTACCATTACACGCCAGTCAGGATGGCTGCTATCCAAAAGTCTACAAGCAATAAATGCTGGAGAGGGTGTGGAGAAAAGGGAACCCTCTTACACTGTTGGTGGGAATGCAAACTAGTACAGCCACTATGGAAAACAGTGTGGAGATTTCTTAAAAAACTGGAAATAGAACTGCCATATGACCCAGCAATCCCACTTCTGGGCATACACACTGAGGAAACCAGATCTGAAAGAGACACGTGCACCCCAATGTTCATCGCAGCACTGTTTATAATAGCCAGGACATGGAAGCAACCTAGATGCCCATCAGCAGATGAATGGATAAGGAAGCTGTGGTACATATACACCATGGAATATTACTCAGCCGTTAAAAGAATTCATTTGAACCAGTCCTAATGAGATGGATGAAACTGGAGCCCCTTATACAGAGTGAAGTAAGCCAGAAAGATAAAGAACATTACAGCATACTAACACATATATATGGAATTTAGAAAGATGGTAACGATAACCCTATATGCAAAACAGAAAAAGAGACACAGAAATACAGAACAGACTTTTGAACTCTGTGGGAGAATGTGAGGGTGGGATATTTCAAAAGAACAGCATGTATACTATCTATGGTGAAACAGATCCCCAGCCCAGGTGGGATGCATGAGACAAGTGCTAGGGCCTGGTGCACTGGGAAGACCCAGAGGAATCGGGTGGAGAGGGAGGTGGGAGGGGGGATCGGGATGGGGAATACGTGTAAATCTATGGCTGATTCATATCAATGTATGACAAAACCCACTGAAATGTTGTGAAGTAATTAGCCTCCAACTAATAAAAAATTAAAAAAAAAATGCAATAAAAAAAAAAAATAGTAGGGCATTTCAGATTTTCAATTTAATTTAAAGTCAGTTTTTGTAAGCTGTTCCTCTCTGCCCCCAGGATTTATCTATTTCATCTACATTGTCAATAAATTTGTGATACAAAGTTGATCATAATATTGTTTTAATGTCTGTAAGATAAGCAATGATAGCAACACTTTTCTTCCTGTTATTGGTAATCTGTGTGCTTTATTTATTTTTGATCAGTCTAACTAGAGGCTTATTATTTTGTTGATTTTCTAAAGAAAACCAAGTTTTAGCCTTACTGATTTTTGTATTGCTTGTCTGTTTTTTATTTCATTAAAGTCTGCCGTTATCATGATAATTTCCCTCATTTTCCTTACTTTGCCTTTAATTTCCTCTGTTCCTATGTCTCTGTCCTTTTTGGATTTTTAAATATTTTGAAAGTTGCAATTTAATTTATCTATTGGTTTTCATTTTTATCTACTTGCATTATTTTTAGTAATTGCTTAATGTACATCTTTACATTTTCACAGTGAATCTAGAGCTAATATCGTGCCATTTTATGTAAACTGCAGAATGTTGGAGTTGTGTATAGGATCATATAATATCTCTCACTTTATGTTCCCATGGACATAAAATTTTATTTCTGTATACATTATAAACTCCATGAGATAATGCTGTAATTTTTTCTTTAAATCATCATATGAATTTTAAAGAAATTTAGAGGAAAAGAGATTAGTCATTTATCTTCATATTTGCCATTTTCAATAGTGTTTATTCTTCCTGAGGATATGAGTTTCCAATTGGCTTAATTTTCTCTAGTCTCAGACCTGCCTCTGTCAATTCTTTTAATTTATGTCTGCTGGCAACAAACTCTCTAATATATATTTTTAATCCAAAAATGTATTTTCCCTACTTCTAGAAGGATATTGTTGCTAGATATAGAATTCCTGGTTGTTGAAAGATTTTGTTTGTTTGATATTTTGCTTTCATCACCTTAATGATATCTCCCGATTCTCTTCTGGGTCCCAAAGTTTCTGGTAAATAAATGGTATAATGATTTATTTTTTCTCTCTGTATGTAATGCTTCATTTTTCTTTGGCTGTTTCAGTTTATTTTCCTCTTTTTCTTTGGTTTTGTGCAGTTTTATTTTAATATATCTAAGTATGATCTCTCATATATTTCCTGCTTGGGAATTGCTGAGGTTCTTAAATCTCTAAATTTGTATCTTCATCATATTTTGAAAAACATTCAGCTGTTATTTCTTTAAAATAACACTCAGTTTTATAGATATGCCACATTTTGTCTACCTGTCCATCAGCTGGTGAGCACTTGGCTTTTTTCCCAGTTTTTGGCTATTGTGAACATCCTGTATAAGTTTTTGTGTGGACGTGTGTAATTTCTCTTGATATACATCTAGGAGGCTGATGAGTGGGTCATAAAGTAACTGTATGTTCAATTTTTTGTGATAAACTTTTTTTAAAGGGATCACATTGACATATTACCACTAGCAATGAACTAGGGTTGATGAAGGAAGATTTAGGTTTGTCATTTTGCTATTTGATTTCCATACGTATTTTATTCCCTTTATTTTCATCACTGCCTTCTTTTATATTAACTACATACTTTCTAGTATGTAATTATTTTGCTGTTTGTTTTATGAGTATTATGAGTTTTTTAAAGTTGTTTGCTTAGTAACTTCACTAGGGAGTACAACTGACATCTTGTTTATAACAATCTAGTTCTGATTAGTACCAACTTAACTTGAATAGTATACAAAACAATTTGTCCTAACAAAGCCCCATTGCTATTCCACTCTTTTATGTTATTATTGACATACAAATTACATCTTTATACATTTCAAGACCATCAACATAGCTTTATAAATACTGCTTTATGCAGTTGTTTTTCAACTGAGATAGAAGGAATTAGTTACCAACAAAAATATATTTGTACTGTCTTACACATTTACCTGTGAGGTTACCACCACTAAAGAGCCTTTTGATAAAAGTGAAAGAGGAGAGTGAAAAAGCTGGCTTAAAACTCAACATTTAGAAAACTAAGATCATTACATTGGGTTCCATCAACTTCATGGCAAATAGATAAGTAGCAATGGAAACAGTGACGGACTTTATTTTCTTGGGCTCCAAATTCACTGCAGATGGTGACTTCAGCCATGAAATTTAAAGATACTTGCTCTTTGGAAGAAATGCTATGACTAACCTAGACAGCATATTAAAAGGCAGAGATATTACTTTACCAACAAAGTTCTGTCCAGTCAAGCTATGGTTTTTCCAGTAGTCATGTATGTATGTGAGAGTTGGACTATAAAGAAAGCTGAGTGCTGAAGAATTGATCCGTCTGAACTGTGATGTTAGTGAAGACTCTTGAGAGTCCCTTGGACTGCAAGGAGATCCAACCAGTCCATCCTAAAGGAAATCAGTCCTGAATATTCATTGGGAAGACTGATGCTGAAGCTGAAACTCCAATACTATGGCCACCTGAGGCGAAGAGCTGACTCATTGGAAAAGACCCTGATGCTGGGGAAGACTGAAGGCAGGAGAAGAAGGGGATGACAGAGGATGAGATGGTTGGATAGCATCACTGACTCAATGGACATGAGTTTGAGCAAGCTCTGGGAGATGGTGATGAACAGGGAAGCCTGGAATGCTGTAGTCCATGGGGTTGCAAAGAGCTGGACATGACTGAGCAACTGAACTGAACTGAACTGAGTTACCATCACTGATACTCTTTATGAATCCATGTGGATTCAAATTAATGTCTAGTATTTTTCTGGGCCCCAAAATCACTGCAGATGGTGACTGCAGCCATGAAATTAAAATACTCTTACCAACCTAGGAAGGAAAGTTATAACCAACCTAGACAGCATATTAAAAAACAGAGACATTACTTTGCCAGCAAAGGTCTGTCTAGTCAAGGCTATGGTTTTTCCAGTGGTCATGCATGGATGTGAGAGTTGGACTATAAAGAAAGCTGAGCGCAGAAGAATTGATGCTTTTGAACTGTGGTGTTGGAGAAGACTCTTGAGAGTCCCTTAGACTGCAAGGAGATCCAACCAGTCCATCCTAAATGAGATCAGTCTTGGGTGCTCATTGGAAGGACTGATGTTGAAGCTGAACTCCAATACTTTGGCCACCTGATGCAAAGAGCTGACTCATTGGAAAAACCCTGATGCTGGGAAAGATTGAGGGCAGGAGGAGAAGGGGACGACAGAGCTGGTTGGATGGCATTACTGACTTGATCAATGGACATGGGTTTGGGTGGATTCCGGGAGTTGGTGCTGGACAGAGAGGCCTGGCGTGCTGCGGTTCATGGGGTCGCAAAGAGTCGGACATGACTGAGTGACTGAACTGAACTAAAGTGTCCTGTTACTTCACCCTGAAGGATTCCCTTTAGTATTTCTAAGGCAGGCTTCCTAGCAACTAATTTTCTTATTTTGTTTACTTGCAATGTTTTAATTTTGCCTTTATTTTTAACCAATAGTTTTTTTTGTTATTGTTGTTTATAGTCTTAATTCAGTCCTTTGAGTTTATCACCTCCTTACGACATCCTGGTTTTCTTGGGTTTTGGTGAGTCAATTGTCACTCTCATTGAGAAATCCTTGTGTATGTTGAGTTTGTTTTCTCTCCCTGTTGCTCCTTCAAGGTTCTCTCCTTGTCTTTTGACAGTTTGGCTATGATGTGTCTAGACATGGATTTCCTTTTGTTTATTCTACTAGTAGTGTTTCAGGATTCTTGGATGTACAGGTTAATGTTCATCAAATTTGGGGAGTTTTCAGCTATTCTTTCTTCAAATATTATTTCTGCCCTTTCTGACTCTCTCTTTTTCTTCTGGAACTTTCACATAGGAGTATCTATCAGGCTTCTAAGTTTCTGGTAGTTTTCCTTTAATTATTTTTTCTATGCCTCAAAGTGGATAATTTCATTTGACCTATTTTCAAGCCTACTTATTTTTCTTCTGTCAGTTCTTATCTGCTGTTATTCCATGCTAGTGAAAGTTTCATTTTTACAATCAGACTTTTAAGCTCCAGCATTTCTGTTTGGTTTCATTTCATAATTTTAATTTGTTCATATTTTCTATTTTGTTGTTGTTGTTGACTCAGTCATATCCGACTCTTTCTGACCCCTTGGACTGCAGCACACCAGGCTTCCCTGTCCTTCACCATTGCCTGGAGCTTGCTCAAACTCATGTCCATTGAGTCAGTGATGCCATCCAACCATCTCATTCTCTGTCATCCCCTTCTCCTCCTGCCTTCAATCTTTCCCAGCATCAGGGTCTTTTCTAATGAGTCAGCTCTTCACATCAGGTGGCCAAAGTATTGAAGCTTCAACTTCACCATCAGTCCTTCTAATGAATATTAAAGATTGATTTCCTTTAGGATTGACTGGTTTAAGCTCTTTGCAGCCCAAGAGACTCTCAAGAGTCTGGTGTAAGACTTATCATACTTCCCTTTAGTTTTTAAAATGTAATTTTATTTCACTAGTTGAGCATATGTATGATATCTGATTTAAAGTTTTTGTCTTGTAAGTCCAGTATTTGGACTATTGGACATGCTTTTCTATTTCTTCATATATCATGTAATTCTTTTGTTGAAACTTGGACATTTTAAGTAACCTAGCATGGTAGCTCTGAGAATAAGTCTTTGCCTCCTCCCCCAGACTGTTCTTGTTGTGGTTTATTTGCTTAGTGAATTTTCTTGGAAATTATGTAATATCTTACTCTTTGTTATGTGTAGCCATTAAAGTTTCATCTCTGCTTAGTTATCTTTCTGGTCAGATAGTGATTGGACAGAGATTTTCTTAAATGGTTGGAACCAGGAAGTTTCTCACCTCTGTTGAAGGACCCAGTGTGTGTGTTGGAGTAGGCTTTCAATGCTGGAGTAGTTTGTACCTTAGCCTTTAGTTCTTGCTTGCACAGATCCTTAAGGTCAGCTATGGATAGAGATTAGAATCTCATCAAGTCTTTCTGTGGCATGTGTCACTGTACTGTACATGCAGATGGTCTTCTATATCCCCAGAAAAATGTTAGGTATCTTCAAAACCCTCCATGGAGATCTCATTTCCCTTTTAATTTTTTTGCTGCTCAGTTACCCCAACTGGCATTGCTGTCCTAGGAAACAGATGTTAAACTATTATCTCTGACTATTTTAGACAAATGCCCCATGGACTTTCCTCATCCACTGAGCTCTGAGTATGTTTGAGTAAGAACAAGCTCTGGGAATGTTTTTTACCATGAAGCTCTAAGACAGATCATATAATGACATTTCTTTGGGGATGGAATTTTAGGAGAGTTCCAAACCCATTTTGTCCACTCCCATGACTGCTGAAGTGCTGTTTTTTAGTTACCATGGTTCCAACATGAATAGTTCTTAAGGCTATATAAAGCTGGAAGGAAGAAGATGGGAACGGGGTAAGTTAAAATGCCACAAAGCTCAATATTCTTACTGAGATTCAACTAGTTTTCAACTCCTTGGATTGTTGAGAAACTCTTCGGTTAATTCCAGGAGTTCTTAAAAAAGATGATTTAACAATTGTTTATCATTGTTCTCCTTGCTTTTAGGTAAGGGTGGATTTTCAGAGACCCTTACTTTGCCAATGTTGCTTTCCAATAAACAGAGCAATTTATTTAATTCATAAATATTTCCATGTACTAAAATACTAATTCTTTAGGTACATCATAAAGTACATATACTTGAAAATAGAAATTTAAAACAAATACAATAAAAAGTAGCTATATATAAAAGTTCTAATATTCCTTGTTGTATTGTAATAGATCGTCTTCCTGGAATATGAGTTTCCTAGATGAAATTTTCTGGGATAGACTTTTGTCAAATTTCACTTCTGGTATTATTGAGACCACAGAAAATTTGTCAGGGATTGTATTCTCTTGATAATAAATGATGATATTATAAGTGTAATTATCAGTATATTTAAAAGGCTTTTAATTTAAGTTTTACAGCATGTGGGTCAAAGCCAGACTGCTGGGATCAATTCCAGCCAAGCCCATTTGCTTAAGCTGCTTTTGTGCTACAAAGGCAGACTTGAGTAGCTACAGTGGAGACTACATTGCCCAAAGAGCCTAAAATGTCTACTCTATGGCCCTTTGCATAAAAAGTTTTCTGATCTTTGCAGTAAATCAAGACTCAGAGTTTGCGCTGGACTCTGATGGTTCTCAAACTTCGGGTTATATCCAAACCATTACCATATTTGTAAACAAAATACAGATTTCTGGGTTCTACCCCAGGAATCATAACATCAATGAGTTACTTGTTCTCTGATTTTTAGTTCAGCTTGGTGGATGAGGAGCCCTAGGAGACTGGAGGAAAGGAAAAAAAGTGAGGTCAAAAGATGCATTTCCCTTATTTCTTTCCTCCAATCTCCTCTGACTTAGATGACTTTCTCCATCCATCCTTCTGTGTATCAGTGTCCCCTCAATCAGCTCCTCTTCTCACACTTTCAGGTATAGAAGGGGTGGTTGAGTTTTTTATTCTTTGGGGTATTTCACAATCCCTTATGGTTTTCCCTATACACACTCTTTTTAATAACCCTTTATTTAATTCTCCTAAATTATACTAATTTTAGGGTATTTTTTAAGCTGGAAATCACACTGAAACTCTAAGTCTTCCTACTCTTCTTTTTTAACATCAAAATTTTAACCTATCCTTTCTCTATATGAACTCCTGTCTTAAAAAAAATATTATCTGTCCCTTTCAGTTTTGTGCTATCTTGAATTTAAAAATTCTACCTTCTATTTCTTTCATCAAGTTGCTAATAAAATTGTGAACAGTTATGGCTAAGAATGATATTTGTGGATGGTTACTAAAAAGCTTCCTGGTTGATTTGATCCATTTATAACAGTCTTTGCTGTTACTACACTAGTTACTAATCAGTTTATTAAAAAGCCTCTGGTCTTCATGCCTGTATTTTAGCCATTGTTGCTGTCCATGATGCTTTGATTTCCCTAAAGTCTCATATTCATAGGAAGTACAAAATTTCAGAGATTATACACATATGGTGATTTAGTCGCTAAGTCATGACCAACTCTTGTGACCCTATGGACTGTAGGCCACCAGGTTCCTCTGACCATGGAATTTTGCAGGCAAGAATACTGGAGTGGTTTGGCATTTACTTCTCCAGTGGATCTCCCTGACCCAGGGATGAAACCCAGGTCTCCAGCACTTCAGGCAGATTCTTTACTGATTGAGCTACTAGCCTCTCTCTATTCTCTGATCCTCAGCTTCTGCCAGATGGCTGACTAAAATTCAGATATGCTTGAAAATGGCAATCTAAGTATTTCAGTTTTTTTAAAACTTGACTTTCCTTTAATAGATCCTGTAGAAAGACTGCTTTATGACACTACTGATGTCCTTTTGACACTTGACCCTTTATACTTGATCACCCCTGTTACCTTTGAAGTTCATCAGCATTTTAGCAATAAACATTTCTTGAATTTCCTTTTTTGGCCAGACTGAATAAATCTAAGCTAGAGAATTAAGATCAATGTGAAGTACCTGGTAAAATAGGTCCATTTGACATGACAGCATGCTACATATTATTTATACTACATAATATATGTATATTTTCTGTTCAGAAAGTTCTCTGTATCTTTATTGATGGTGAGCATAAGCAAAGGCAGATTTTTCAAAATTGCCCCATGTATAATTTGCTCATAATTGCTTTTATGGAAATGCTCATCAGAAATCTGTCATTAAATCTTCTCCAGAGAGCATAACACAGGTGATCAGAAATAAATTGCTTTTAGTATTGTGTGTGTATAAAGATATTGTTTTTATTTGTATAATTATTTTCGGCTCCTCAGTATAGTATTTTCATGAGTCTAAGTCAACTTCAAGACTTTATCTCTTTATGAGAAGGAAATCAACATTAGGAAACAGAGGAAAAATATGCAGATAGATTCACATTTCAATTTTGATTCTTGGGAGAAGGGACAGGAAACATGTGCAGACACATTTCACTGTTTGTATTTTCTTAAAGAATTGAGGGGTATCAGCAAGCTAATGAAGAAAGAGGTCAACAGGGGACCAACTGAGTAGGGCAGAAGCATTAGTACTAGCTAGAGATTCCTCTGCCTTTGCTTGCTGGTGCCAAAATGCGATTATATCCAAAATGAAAACATAGTGAATTATGAAACATCTTTGTTCTTTCCTTAAATAATGAATACCACTAATAAATATTTAATAAGTACTTACTATAGATGGCCAAAAAGTATGAAAACGTAGGCAAAAATGCATAAAAAAGTAGTTACTCATATTACAATATATGATTTTGTTCAATGGTCTGACCTGATATGTTCAGTGCATTGCCCCTTATCATGACGGTCAGGATCCTGTTCCCATAAACTTTGCAGAACTTACATTATGTACGATTGAAAGGCATGTATCTGGGAACTCTCTTGTACAATTCTGCTGGTAACTCCAATTCCTTGAACCTTTGGCAAGTTGACCTCTTTGGACTGGCCATGGCCATGTGGCTATGCCAGTTTCATTCACCTTGTTAGAAATGGATGATAATTCACAAAAGTGTTTGCCCAACACACTGTCTGTATCTTTGAATTTTTGAACCAGCTTTCCAGTTGTGCTGTGGGAAATGGCAGCTCTTCCAAAATGATATGCATTAAAGAGTTCTGCTATTCATTGTTATTATCAGCCATTTCATCTGCATAGCAGTATCAGCTCGATCCATTCATTTTTATCAATATTTAAAAAACATAAAATTACAGTATTTGTCTTTCCAAAATTTAAGGACACCCTGTCTATACAGGGGATCTTCTAAGAATTTTTCATTTAATCCTCATGACAAGTGTATGAGTTGACTTCTCTTTTTACCTACATTTTGCAGAGGTATAAATGGAGGCAGAGGGAGATTAAGTCATTTGTACAGCATCTTCGAGCTCATAAATGGAAAATCATGAGTCCTGGGTTTAGGGAAGGAGAATAAATTAAACAGAACAAAATGAGTGAAGAAACACTATATTAACTAGTAGAACAGAAATATTTTGCTGTATGTTTATATAATATGATTAACTATTAATATAACCTACTCTGGCTTGCATATTAGGTGTCAATTTTAAGGGATGCCAGAATGATTTCCAGAGAGTTGTTCTAATAAGCATATTTCACCATGAGAGTGCTATGTGGCCTTTGACAATTTTTTAGCTTCTCTGTGCCTTCAAAAACTGGAGATGATTGTTTTAACCATCTACCAGGTGAGTTGCTATTTTGGAATTTGAATATAAATTGTTTTTTTGATTTCCTTGGAAGAAAGTCATACTATAAAAACAAATTTGGGCTATTATAATGACAAGTGTGTGAGTGTACATTAATTTCCCCCTTATGTTCTTATTGCCAGCAGATGGAGGCCGAAATTGAATTGCTGCTGACTGTTGTCCCTTGTTATGGCCTGTGGAGATATGACAATTGAGGAAGAACTTAGAGAAATGCCAAGTAGTAGAGCATGAAGGAGTGGGTGTGACCCACTGCCTTGGATATTTTATGGCTGATAGCATTTGGCAAGAAAAAATCTGCAGCCTCTATAGTAGTCTTGCAAACAGATTTCAACATCAACCATGCCCCCACTCTCATCCTTATTTGATTTGCCCTGTAAGGTATATGCTTGCCAAAATCTGCTCTTCTAATTTTCAGTTACCTCACTGGACCCCTTGCAAACACCTAAATATTGAGATAAATAACACTTGAAAAGTTCGTTGTTTAATTAAAAATTTGGGCACAGAAAATAGAGGCAAGGCACATGAAATTTCTTGTCCATCCTACTTTTCATTCCTTTTGGACTCGTCCTATTTTCCAGCCTGTTCGACCAGAAATTTTTACCAAGAGAGTCTTTGAATGATCTTCCAGGGGTGCTTGCCCCATGGGAATTAGAAGTACAATATCTGTGCATGCTACAACACTGGGGTTTTTTTTTTCCACCAGGAGAGAGTCTGCAGCTTTCATGAGATTCTCGAAGCAGCTTAAAACTTCAAAAAGTTTATGAATCCCTGCTCTGGATCTTTGGTTTATGGGGCAGTGAAACTTTGTATGTTTGCTTTAATGATTGAGACACAGCATTTTATGTGAAAGAGAACAAGGGAGTGGTGGAGAAAAACAGCTTGGAGGGCATTATTACCTTTCCCGATCTTCATTTCTTGTCATGAATTATTAATCATGAGGTAACACTTCATCTGATGCTTTGAAAACTCTCCCTCTGGTAAGAACAGCCTAATTGAATTGGAGGAAGTGAGCAGGAAGAACTAAACGTGGACGTTGATGGTTTCACCAAAAGCAATTATACACACTACAGCCTTCTCCACCTGTTTGAAAACCCAAGGCCCACTAATCCTCATTCTACAAGGGAACACATGGGAAAGTAGAAGAGAAATGAAAATTGTTGAGCTTCAAGCCTATCTTCCTTGAGAGCACTTGATTTTGGCTAAGGGGAGTATCCAGGGATAAAAGAGGAGAAGGGGTATGGGCAGGGGTCTGATCAACGGGAGATGAATGCATTTTGGCAATGTAACAGAAACTTTAACATAGCATATCACCTAGTAATTTCGATTTTAGGAGGTTTATCCCAGCAACTTGTATACCTAAAAATTTGAAATAATTGGCGAACATAATAGAATATGGAGTCATAGAAATCATGTTTAAGTATATTTTTGATATGAAACTGTATTTTTGATATTTTGTGTAAAAAAGTAAAATAGGCAATAAAATAATACATAGTCTGCAAAGTATAGTATAATTCACATTGATGAGAAATGTAATGCTATGGGGTTAAAGAATATGTGCCTAAGGCACTTTTTTATATGAGATAAACATGGAAAGAATGATAGGATATACATTAAATGATAAAAAAGGTCCCAGTGAGTGATCTGATTGCACTTAATTTATTTTTCCTTTACTTTCTTTTTTTTTTTTTTTTCAATAGGCATGTGCCCTTTTTTATCATTAAGTGTATGGCAACCCACTACAGTATTCTTGCCTGGAGAATCCCATGGACAGGGAAGCCTGGTGGGCTGCTGTCCATGGGGTGGCACAGAGTTGGACACGACTGAAGAGACTTAGCATGCATGCATGCTTGCATTGGAGAAGGAAATGGCAACCCACTCCAGTATTCTTGCCTGGAGAATCCCAGGGACAGAGGAGCCTGGTGGGCTGCCATCTATGGGATCGCACAGAGTCAGACACGACTGAAGCGACTTAGCAGCAGCAGCAGCATATTAATACAAGTTTAGACAATATCTTCTTTTGAAAGTATAGACTCCAGGTTAAAAGTAGATCGTCCCATCAGCAAAAGACCAAGTCTTGCCAACTCTCAAAGGTTGAGTTCTACCTGAAACTGAAGCAGACAGAGGTGACTCAGAGGGTGTCCGGGCTCCCCTGAGACGAGGCGGAAAGGGCAGTCCAGGCTGTCTCCCTGGGTCTGCACCATCTCCTTCTATCCACAGCCAGGTCAAACTGAGAGAATTTCAGCCATGTGAAGTACCACACAGAAAAACTTTTAAAGACATTTGAACACAAAAGGAGAAAACAAAATCAACTCAGACCCTAGCAGAATTTCCTACTTCGTACTGCTTACATGCTAACTCCCCTTAGCTCCCTGTGCTTACTCTGATTGGATCATTTCCCAAACTCTGCTAGGCTCACCTTGCCTGTCTTTGTTACAGAATGCAGACTCTCTCCTTCTTGATTTTCACTGTATTCTCAATGCCTAGCACAACACTCCATTCGTCAGTGCTGAGTGAATAAATGATTAAAGAAATGCATGAATGAAGAGCATCAAGGAACAGCATCTTAGCTACCTTGGATTCCTCAGAAGCAAACACAATGAAATCCAAGACTAGAAAACAGATCTTTTCCCAAAGATAACCAGAGTAGAACAGGCGTCCCTGAGGAATAAGAAATGATGACTCAAAATAGTGCACATGGGGATTTGGAAGGGTAACAAGGAAAGAACTGCTGCAGAAAACAAGCTGAAATGAAAAGGAAGAGGTGGGCTGTGGCAGTTATATTCTACCATTACACATGACATTACTGTAGGGATGGAGGAACAAAGGTTGTTTAGTTTGCAGAGAAGTGGATTCTTGAATGGGTGAAAATTAAATCTGTGGTATGATTTGAAGTGGAGACAGCACACAGGACGATTTTAGTCACATAAACAAGAATGGCTGTATGCAATGATTTCTATTCAACCCCCTGGCTTCCTGGCCTAAGCTGATTATTATTAAGCATTTATGTGGCATTTCATATGTACAAGTGCTTTACAATCATTTATTATTTATTCCTCACAACGTGAGAAAGCCACAAATCAAGGGCAGGGATAAAGTTAATACAATTTTATTAAACAAGAGGGGTGTACCTAGCAGCAGGCTCAGCTACAACCAGAGAGTGTGACCTCACAGGAGAGAAGAAACATGACAATTACTTTTTTTTTTCTTTTTTGTGTTGCAATTTACACTTTTAATCAGCATTAAGTCAGATGACCCTGCACACCTGGGAGAACTCCTGGGAGCCTGGTAACCTGGTGTGTCAGCTCCAGGGAGAGCCTGCCTCAGAATCTATCCCTTTTATCATACATCTCCTCCTCGGGTCCTGTTTCTCCCCTTTCTTCCTTCTGCTTTCTAGATTCAATTTCATATATCTCTTCTTTATTTTTCTTTCCTTTCTTTTATGCCCTATCTCACTTCTCTTTCCTTCCTATTTCTTTCTGTCTCATCTTTGTCTTTTTACTTTAGTCTTCCTCCTCATCTCTTATCTCTCTCTCTGACTCTTCTTTCTCTTCTCTGCATTTTTCTGTTTCTCTCTCTTTCTCTCCCTCCTCACCCCGGATACACATAGATACACATGGACACCAAATACAGAGAAAGAAGCAGAATCTAATTGTATGAGGTGCAGAAGGTCATTTTCCTCTCAAGACAACACTCCTTCACTGCCTTCTTCTGAGAACTGACACATGGAAAATTTTAACTCGATTTGTGCAGGGAGAATAATGCCAGTGTTAATCCAAGTTGCTTGGAAGGTCATTTAAAAACCATTCTAGGTTGTTTTACTCCCACTGCTAGTGTTCTTCAGGCACTTCTCATAAATGCTAATGAATAATTCACCTTGGTAGTATAGACAAACACAGGCTGGTGTGTTATTTGGAAATCATTCAAATTGACCAATTAGCCATTTCCTTTCAATTTTATTTAACAAAGAAAAAGGATTTTGAGATTTTCAGTGAATCATACATCATTACATTACAAAAATTCTTAATGATTCATATTAATTTGGGGAAGGGGTTGATCACATTTAGTATAAAAGCCTGAATGGTTTCAAATTTTTAAATTACATATACATTTATTACATTTTAGGCAGAATTTTATTAGACAGTGAATGAAAATAGCTTAGCTAGAAGTTTCACTGGTCCAATATTGAGAGTAGATAAGAATCATTTGTTATTGACAGATGTATTGGAAACAAAGAACAGTAGATGTATACTCTTCTTAAAATCTCTTTAAATACTCTTATTCATTCACGATAAGTGAATCCCTACTATGTGTAGGATACACAGTTCTACATGCTAAGGATAGATAGAAATCTGGAGGAAAAGTTCCTTGCTTTCATGGGATTTAGATTCAAATTGGGATATTTTACATTTAGAGAAAGGTAATTAGATGGATGATAGATGGAAGGATAGATAGATGATAGAGACATATGGATGTCACATAATGACACATGGTAAGCAGAAAATAAAAAGTGTCTGGGGGTTTTTTGGGGGTATGTTGAGTGCTGTTTAAGAAGGGTCAGGAAAAAGCTCTAAGGAAGGTGACAACAGATCAGAGACTAAATATTGAGAAGGAGCCAACGATGTTAAGATTTGAGCATTCCAAGTGGAAAAGCAAGGTGTAAGAGCCCTAAACTGAGAACAGGCTCAGTGTATTGTAATCCCATGTTTGAAACTTAGTGATGAAAGAAAGAGTGGTAGGACAAAAGGGCAAAATCTGGCCAGGGACCAAGTCACACTGATTCTTTCTCTGTTTATCAAACTCTCCCTAGTGCATAAAACAGCATTTCATCCCAGCAACTAAATCACAATTGTCAATTACTGGCTGGAACAGGATGAGTCTGTTCAGTTATGACCAATGCATTTCCCCTTTGCACACTTTTCAAATTTGTAACCCTCCCTATTTAAGGCAATAGATGTGAGTTTCCAATATACCAAAAGAGAAATCTCAGAGAATGAAAAAATAACTTGGTTTTTCAATAAAGTAAAAAACCGAGCATAATTGAAATGATATATACCGAAGTGCATTCTTGAATTTTCTCTTCAAGATTATACGAAGATCTTCTTCGATAGGTAGATGGAGACTATCTGGACTCTATTTGCACCCTATCCAACCCAGACCAAATCCAGAAAGAGAAAGATAGATGCCTAACCTCAGCAGCTGCCAGCTTTGGAGCTGCAGGCACTGTGTCAAAGTCCATCTCCATGCTTTACTGCTTCACTAGAAGGTGAGGGTTTGGCCAATTGGGATAAATCTTTACTAGTCCCAGTGGTCAGCAACCAGTGGTTGGAGTTTTAATATAAAGATTTACTGGGAGATGTAGCTCAAAAGAAATTTTGGAGCTAGTTGGGATGGATAGTATGATGTTGGGTGATATATAGAGTCTTTGATTTTACATGTATGAAGTCTTTGATTTAACAGAAGTTAACAAAATATTTGATTTTACAGAAGTTTTACAGAAAATATTGGATTTTAGAGAAATTATCAAAATATGTGACTATTTCCAGTAGTCACATATGGATGTGAGAGTTGGACTATAAAGAAAGCTGAGCAATGAAGAATTGATGCTTTTGAACTGTGGTGTTGGAGAAGACTCTTGAGAGTCCTTTGGACTGCAAGGAGACCTAACCAGTCCATCCTAAAGGAAATCAGTCCTAAATATTCATTGGAAGGACTGATGTTGAAGCTGAAACTCCAATACTTTGGCCACTTGATGCAAAGAACTGACTCACTGGAAAAGACTCTGATGCCGGGAAAGATTGAAGGTGGGAGGAGAAGGGGATGACAGATGGTGAGATGGTTGGCTGGCATCACTGACTCAATGGACATGAGTTTGAGTAAACTCTGGGAGTTGGTGATGGACAGGGAAGCCTGGAGTGCTGCAGTCTATGGGATCACAAAAAGTCAGAAATGACTGAGTGACTAAACTAAAGTGAACCAAAATATCAGAGACAAAGTGAAAGGTAGGGTTTAGAACGTAGTTCTTTTACATTATTTTCCTTTTTCTTTTCTTTAATCTCTGTCACCTTTTTACTCCCCTTCCTCCTTCCCTTCTTTGCTATTGCTTTCTAAGTATTGGCCTCAGTAACCATGTGGTAAAATGAGAAATCTAATTCATGGGTCAAACATTTGAAAGTCTGAAAGCCCCAAGTTTCACTGCAATCACCTTGTCGTTGTCCTACTGGTGATGGAATACTTAATGTCTCCCTTTCTTCATATGCCTGAGTAACTTTGGGCTCATCTTTTCCCTAGACATTGCTACTTCTGCTAAATTCTCAATCACTTCTCTACATGTTATCACTTGCATAACTATCTAGTTTCCATGCTGAATCACACTTTTCAACACTGATATAATCTCTTCACTTTCTGAAATGCCACCTACTGAAGGCTATGTATGTAGTAGATTTTACTGAGGATTTGGAATCAATGAATGGAAAATGGGATCGTGGAAAGATTGAAAGGTGGATAGATCACAATCTGGTAAAGTCAACTTACAAAAAAAACAATTAGATGTCTTATTTTTCCTTCTTAGAAACCTCGATTGTAACAGACTCTGAAAATTTTCCATTTGTTTTCTCCAACCAGTTTTATTCCCTTGCTTTGTTGAAAATACTCTTCCTTTCTACTTTCACATCCTTCCCCAAGCATGCTGCTCTTTCCCTCCAAAGGCAGAACAGTTTATCTATCTACCTGACTCCCAATTAAAACAGAACAAATTCTAAGAACTGTATGCATTGGTCATGATTCTCCCAAGAAACAGAACCAATAAGATGTGTAGGAAATGGAAAGAAGTTATTTTTAAGAAATTGTTTCATGTGATTGTGGAGACCCGGTGAATCAAAAATCTGATAGTGTGTGTGTGTGTGTGTGTGCACGCGTGTGTGTGTTGGGGAGGTTGGAGTGGACGTAGCATGAAGACTCTGAAAGGGTTTCAGTCCAAGTTCAAAGGCAGTCTGCTCGAGAATAAGGAAAAGCCAGTAGTTCAGATGAAGTTTAAAGGCAGCCTGCTGGAAAATTCCCTCTTGCTCAGAGAAGGTCACACTTTTGTTTCATTCAGGAAGATGCTCGCTCACATTACGGAGAGAAAATTTCTTTACTCAAAGTCCACTGATTTAAATGTAAATACTATCCAAAAACACCTTGGAAGCATCCAGAATAATATATCATCAAATATCTTGGCAGTGTGGCTTAGCCAATTTGATACATAAAATTAATCATCACACTATCCAAAACCTAAAGACAGGAGAGTGTTGTTTCAAAGAGTTCTCTCCTCTATGACTTTCTATAACCAGCTTTTAAACTCATTTCTCTTCTAATCAGTACAGAAAATTCCTTATTTGTCACCACTTCTTAGTTTTCTCTCTTATTTGTCAAGACACACAAGGTGCTTAAAAGGTGAAGGTGTAGAGGGGTGTATGTGTATGTGTTTCTGTGCATATAGTGAAAAATGTAACTCATTTGGTAAGGTTTAGTCTGTCATAGGGGTTTCCCTGGAGCTCAACTGGGAAAGAATCCACCTGCAATGCAGGAGACCCCGGTTCGATTCCTAGGTTGGAAAGATTCCCTGGAGGAGGACATGCAAATCCACTCCAGTATTCTTGCCTAGAGAATCCCCAGGGCAGAGGAGCCTGGTGAGCTACAGTCCATGTTGTCACAAAGAGTTGGACACAACTGAGCGACTAAGCACAGCTCAGCAGTCTGTCATAAACTATGGAAGAACTTTTCTATCAGTCTGAACAAACAACTTTAACGAATCTAGATTATACTCAACTCACTGACCACCTCTATATTTTGATGTAGTCAAGGAGTAAAGGAAACTTGCTCCTTCCTTCCCTTCTTTCTTACTCCCCCAGAAAGAACTTATATATGTGGACCTTTTCTTTTCTTGTTACTGTTTTTACTCTCCATGATTTTGTTGTGAGCATGCTATTCTTATTTTTAAAGTTTATTTTATCAATGTATAGTTGACTTACAATATTGTGTTAATTTCTACTATACAGCAAAGTGATTATACATATATACATTCTTGTTCATATTCTTTTCCATTATGATTTATTAGAGAATATTGAATATAGTTCCCTGTACTACATAATAAGTGATGGTTGTTTTATTCATTCTATCAATATATGTAACAGTTTGCATCTGCTAATCTCAAACTCCCAATCCATCCCTTCTCCATCTCTCCTCTCCCTCTCCTCTTCTCCATGCCTGGTGAGTCTCATAGATAAGTTCATTTGTGTCATATTTAGATTCCACATGTAAGTGATGTCATTTGATATTTGTATTTCTTGTCTGACTTACTTCACTTAATATAATAATCTCTAGGTCCACTGATGTAGCTGCAAAAGGCATCATATCATTCTTTTTTATGGCTGATTAGTATTCCACTGTATATATGTACCAGATCTTTACCCATTCATCTGTTGATGGACATTTAGATGGTTTCCATGTCTTGGCTATTGTAAATAGTGCTGCAGTGAACATCAGGGTGTATGCATCTTTTCAAATTACAGTTTTTCCTGGATATAAGCCCAACAGTGGAATTGCAGGATAGCATCTTCATTTTTTCACTTCTCTTCTTTTCATGGCTATTTGTAAGTCCTCCTCAGACAGCCATTTTGCTTTTTTGCATTTCTTTTCCACGGGGTGGTCTTGATCCCTGTTTCCTGTACCATGTCATGAACCTCTGTCCATAGTTCATCAGGCTCTCTGTCTATCAGATCTAGTCCCTTAAATCTATTTCTCACTTCCACTGTATAACCATAAGGGAATTGATTTAGGTCATACCTGAATGGTCCAGTGGTTTTTCCTACTTTCTTCAATTTAAGTCATGGAAAAGAAATGCAAAAAAAAAGCAAAATGGCTGTCTGAGGAGGCCTTACAAATAGCTGTGAAAGGAAGAGAAGTGAAAAGCAAAGGAGGAAAGGAAAGATATTCCCATTTGAATACAGAGTTCCAAAGAATAGCAAGGAGAGATAAGAAAGCCTTCCTCAGCGATCAATGCAAAGAAATAGAGGAAAACAATAGAATGGGAAAGACCAAAGATCTGTTTAAGAAAATTAGAGTTACCAAGGGAATGCTTCATGCAAAGATGGGCTCAATAAAGGACAGAAATGGTATGGACCTTACAGAAGCAGAAGATATTAAGAAGAGGTGTCAAGAATACACAGAGGAACTATACAAAAAAGATCTTCACAACTCAGATAATCATGAAGGTGTGATCACTTACCTAGAGCCAGACATCCTGAAATGTGAAGTCAAGTGGGCCTTAGAAAGCATCACTACGAACAAAGCTGGTGGAGGTGATGGAATTCCAGTTGAGCTATTTCAAATCCTGAAAGGGGATGCTGTGAAAGTGCTGCACTCAATATGCCAGCAAATTTGGAAAACTCAGCAGTGGCCACAGGACTGGAAAAGGTCAGTTTTCATTCCAATCCCAAAGAAAGGCAATGCCAAAGAATGCTCAAACTACCGCATAATTGCACTCATCTCACATGCTAGTAAAGCAATGCTCAAAATTCTCCAGGCCAGGCTTCAGCAATATATGAACTGTGAACTTCCAGATGTTCAAGCTGGTTTTAGAAAAGGCAGAGGAACCAGAGATCAAATTGCCAACATCTGCTGGATCATCAAAAAAGCAAGAGAGTTCCAGAAAAACATCTATTTCTGCTTTATTCAGTATTCCAAAGCCTTTGACTGTATGGATCACAATAAACTGTGGAAAATTCTGAAAGAGATGGGAGTACCAGACCACCTGACCTGCCTCTTGAGAAACCTTAATGCAGTTCAGGAAGCAACAGTTAGAACTGGACATGGACCAACAGACTGGTTCCAAATAGGGAAAGGAGTATGTCAAGGCTGTATATTGTCACCCTGCTTATTTAACTTCTATGCAGAGTACATCATGAGAAACGGTAGGCTGGAAGAAACACAAGCTGGAATCAAGATTGCTGGGAGAAATATCAATAACCTCAGATATGCAGATGATACCACCCTTATGGCAGAAAGTGAAGAGGAACTAAAAATCTTCTTGATGAAAGTAAAAGAGGAGAGCGAAAAAGTTGGCTTAAAGCTCAACATTCAGAAAACTAAGATCATGGTATCTGGTTCCATCACTTCATGGGAAATAGATGGGGAAACAGTGGCAGACTTTATTTTTTGGACTCCAAAATCACTGCAGATGGTGATTGCAGCCATGAAATTAAAAGACGCTTACTCCTTGGAAGGAAAGTTATGACCAACCTAGATAGCATATTTAAAAGCAGAAACATTACTTTGCCAACAAAGGTCCATCTAGTCAAGGCTATGGTTTTTCCAGTGGTCATGTATGGATGTGAGAGTTGGACTGTAAAGAAAGCTGAGCGCCGAAGAGTTGATGCTTTTGAACTGTGGTGTTGGGGAAGACTCTTGAGAGTCCCTTGGACAGCAAGGAGATCCAACCAGTCCATCCTAAAGGAGATCAGTCCTGGGTGTTCATAGGAAGGACTGATGCTGAAGCTGAAACTCCAGTACTTTGGCCACCTCATGCAAAGAGTTGACTCATTGGAAAAACCCTGATGCTGGGAAAGATTGAGGGCAAGAGGAGAAGGGGACAACAGAGGATGAGATGGCTGGATGGCACCACCAACTCGATGGACATGAGTTTGAGTAAACTCCGGGAGTTGATGATGGACAGAGAGGCCTGGCCTGCTGCGATTCATGGGTTCCCAAAGTGGCGGACATGACTGAACGACTGAACTGAACTGATCTTCATTTTTACTTTTATCAAGACCCTCTATATTGATTGCACCAATTTACATTCCCACTAACAATGGAGGAGGATTCCCGTTTCTAATGTGGAACTGTTTTACTCTTCTTTGTGCTAAAAAAAAAAAAGGATTTTCATGGCAAATGAAAATGATTGAACACTGGTATATTTCAGAGTTTAAAAAAGTGTTCTAAAAACTAGTATAAATCTAGGGATTTGTTTGTAAAATAATGTGCTAGGCTGAAACATTCATAAAAAAAAATATAGAATGCAAAAAAATTCAAGTCTGAAATTTCACAGAGTAACTTCTACTGCAGCCTTAGGAAGAGACTTTCTTAGGGAGTGTGAAAAACAATGTGCACTCCACTTCCTACTTGACCTTGTTGACATTCTATGCAAATTCTCTGATGGAAGTTGGGCTGAAAAGACAAAGCTGTTTTTTCAAGATTCTTTCATTCTTAAGGCCTAAATATTATTTTTTTATCTGTAAATCTATATCTACCGTTACAGGTGGAGTTTATTTTTCAAATACACATGGACTTCCCAGGTGGCTTAGTGGTGAAGTATTTGCCTGACAATGTGGGAGATGGGGTAGTTGCAAGTTTGAACCCTGGATCGGGCAGATCCCTTGGAGGAGGAAATGACAACCCACTCCAGTATTCTTGCCTGGAAAATTTCATGGACAGAGGAACCTGGTGGGCTCCAGTCCATGGGGTCACAGAGTCCAACATGACTGAGCAACTGAGCAACTCTGCACTCACACATACATATACACACAAAAGCCTGAATTTACAAAATGCAAATTGAGAAAATGATTTCTTTTTGTAGCACAATCTTGTAAACATGACACAGTTAGGAGGAGAGCTTTCTTGCCAAAGAAAGAAGAGATGTTGAGGGGAATGTGGAAGAAGAAACTAGAAGCTTTCTTGTCCTGCATTTGCCCCTTGTGAAGACCTCCTGTAAATACAGCTTGCACATTACTATAGCAGGGGGAAACTGTAAATTTATCTATATAGGAAAAACAATCTTCAAAGTGGATTTTAATAGCTGGATATTGAGTTCATTTAAAATATGTCTCAGTGTATGCTTATTCTAATTGCTACTCATTCTAATAAAACATCACCCCTGTGAAGCCCTTCCCACTGTTCCCCTTGGAGGAGAGGATCCTTACTATCTATAATGTCCCACCAGTATTTGTACATCTATTAGTGTCAGCCACTTTGTATTTTCTTATATTGTGAGTTTCTTAAGTTTTCATCCTTTTCAACATTGTATCCAACAACCTAATGCAGAGCCAAGGTCAGAGTTATGTGTGACCAGTGAACACACCTATCTGGTAGTTTGTAGAATGTTTTCATGTTTTAAATAAAAATGTCAGGTTCATCCTTACAACTTAGTATACACAAGCTTGATTTTAGGTTTCCAACAGTATACTGTTTCTCCCCTTCAAATTCAGCTTGAATCGACAAATGTGTTATCAAACTAAATATAATGTTCTTCATGTACAGAATAAATTAAAATTAATTTTTCTTAATGTTTAAAATTATATGTGCTTCATTGAAATAAGTAAGATGTTTGAGAGATTAGGATCTTAGACCTGTCAAATAATTAGTGTTAGAATCATTGAAATATTTTTTTACTATTTTAATATATTTCAAATTAGAAATTAAAGAGAAAAAAGTGGATATGAAGTAATGAGATTAAAACATTCTTGTAATCAGAATTGCAGCTTTATTCTGCTATCTATGTAAAGTAACGGAGAAAATGTGAACATAATTATAAGAACAAGAGGTTTAATAGATTCTACAATCATGGGTTGGAAATTATTTCCCAAGATCCCTCTGCCATGAGCACTTTGAATGAAATACGACTTTGGTTTGCTTTTGGATCACGAAGGTACAAAACCATTATATTTCTGAGTGATTGGGGGAAATGGGCATAGAAAAAGGATTGACCCATACTCCTCTCTCTTGGGGCTACCATCAGATAATCCGATTTTGAAAATTCTCATTGGATTAATTAATTATTTTTTTCTAACAGTGTGGAAATTTTGGCAAGAGAATACCCATGTGTAAGGGTAGAAATCCTGTGTAAGGGTAGGGATCATTGTTAGGGTATTGCTAAAGGAAATGCTGTTCTGAGACGTATTGTTTCACTTTGCTGGGGACTTCCATTTGGTGGATGGAAATGTGCTTCACTGACTACAACATGACATGCTATTCCCATTTCCTGTTATTCTAAAAGAAAAACTATGGAAGAAATATTCTTCATTATTGTTTAATAATTAAACAGAAAAGAATTTCTTTTGGATTCTTCTGAAGTAATCATAAGGAGTTTTTGAAATCTCAGTCAAGGGAATATCCCATATGTTTCTTTTCCTTTTTTTGTGATTCTATGTCATGGGAAGGATGAAAGAAAAGCCTTAAGAAGAAGACTACTGAAACTTATGACATTTTTTAAGCAAATATGAAAGTTGAGTAGTCACAGGATTAGTTCCTTAAGAATGCATATTTACAATTTACAAAGCTAGAGAAGCTTTTGAGGGAAACTGAACTGAAGCACTAGAAGCATATAAAATTCTAGAAAAGGCCCAAGCTAAACATCTGAATGATTACAAAAGAAGTACCAGATCAAATTCTGTAGGTAACATTAAGACTGATATGGATAAAAATTAGTTAGGATTTACTGAGAAAGATACCAAATAATTTGTGTGTGTCATATTATTTAAAAATGTTTCTTTAAAAGTTATGTGCTTTATTACTTATCATTTTCTTTACTTAGATATTTTAATGGATGTATAACATTTATTAAAACTATAATGTACTTTTGTATCAGCTATAATGAACCATGGCATGCACATTACACACACATAAACAGAGTCTTTGGCTTGTATTTTTTGGCCATGGATGAGCACTATTGCTAGCACGAATAGCCAAATATGATCACGAGAAAACATGTAAGAGGAACGTTTCTTAAATGCCAATGCTTAAATCCCAGAGCAGGCATTTGGGCAGAAGGAAAATGAACACTGAATGCTTCTGGCTGGTGTCTGCCTGCCTCTTTTGTATATCCTTTCTAATTGGTCAATGCCGATGACATTTTGATTTAAAAATTTTTAATGTCACTTATGGTGGCATATATAATTATAAAGTGACAGACAGCACTGTAGAAGCTGTCACAAGCTCACTTCTATATGTTGTTGTTGTTCACCCGCTAAGTCATGTTGGACTCTTTGCAACACCATGGACTGCGGCACGCTAGGCTTCCCTGTCCTTGACTATCTTCCAAAGTTTGCTCAATTTCATGTGCACTGATGTTATCTCACCATCTAATTCCCTTTTGCCGCCTTCTCCTTTTGCCTTCAACCTTTCCCATCATCAGTATCTTTTCTAATGAGTCAGCTCTTTGCATCAGGTGGCCAAAGTATTGGCGCTTCTGCTTTAGCATCAGTACTTCCAATGAATATTCAGAGTTGATTTCCTTTAGGATTGACTGGTTTTATCTCCTTGCAGTCCAAGAGACTCTAAAGAGTCTTCTTCAGCATCACAATTCAAAAGCATAAATTCTTCCACGCTCAGCTTTCTTTGGACAGGGACAGAATCCCATTGACAGAAGAGTATGGCAAGCCCCAGTTCATGGGGTTGCAGAGAATCAGACACCACTGAGTGACTAACAGTTCACTTCACCCGGTTTCTTTGTGGTCCAACTCTTACATCCACACATGACTACTAGATAAACCATCACTTTGACTATATGGTCCTTGGTTGGCAAAGTGATGTCTCTGCTTTTTAATACACTGTCTAGGTTTGTCATAGCTTTCCTTCTGAGGTGCAAGGAATTTAATTTTAATTTCATGGCTTTAATTTCATGGCTATAGTCACAGTCCACAGTGATTTTAGAGCCCAAGAATATAAAATCTCTCACAATAGCCTAGAAAAGTTATTAGCATATTCACAAGAATATTCACTGCAGCATTGTTTGTAATGGGAAAACATGGGAAACTAAAGGTGGCACTTTTGGTAAAGAAGCCACCTGCCAATGCAGGAGACATGAGAGACACAGGTTCGATCCCTGGAAGGGGAAGATCCCCTGGAGGAGAGCATGGCACCCCCCTCCAGTATTCTTGCCTGAGAATCCCATGGACAGAGGAACCTGGTGGGATACAGTCCATAGGACTGAGAAGAGTCAGACACAACTGACGCGACTTATCATGCAAAGGCCCATGAGTAGGAGATTTAATAAATTCTGATATGCCCTCACTTTCATATACTGTGCAACAATAAAAATGAATGAGGTAGATCTATTTGTATCCTCATGTAAAAGTTACAAGATAGTTTTTATTGAAAAAAGTTTCAAAAAATAAATACATATAATTTGTGTATAAAAGAAACCCAAACCAGAGAAATTATTACCCCATATGTATGTGTAAATTCAGAGAAAACTGTCCTGGAAGAAACATATCAAATCAATGACAATGATTCCTTCTATTGATGGTATACGATACAGGGCTTGTTGTCAAAATAGACTTTAATCTTATTTCCAATGTCTTCCTTTTTATGAGGGGGATGCATTCTAATATTAACTAACTAAACTTTATTTTAACTTGCTATGGCTATTGGAAAAAAGTCAAAGGGAGATGTATAGCAATGTCTATTACATGGTTTTTCTTCTTTATGCCCAGATAACGCCCTTCAAACATGCGAACATTTCTAGGGACTTGACAAGGCAATTGACTTTATGCAAAACCATCCATTCATTACTGTAGCAGAGTGTGTGGGCAAAGACTGCTGGGTCTCCTGCCCAAACATAAACCTATTTGAAAACACTCTAGATATATAATAGCCCATCTAGGTGTGTCTATTTTCTTTTCCTGCTGTGGCTGTTACATGTGGTTCTTACTAATGAATGCAAAGCATGTTTTTCAGAAGATATATAGGGTTTAATAAAAAAAGGTATAAACTAATATATTATAGAGCTAATTTGAGAGATTTGAACAAAGGATCCATGGAATATAAATGTACTTATTCTGGTGAGTCAGCATTCTGGATGTTAGAAAGATGAATTGAACTATGGACATGACAGAGAAGACATGCTAATAATAACCCTTGGCTATAGTAGTTCTTCGGTGGAAACCCTGGCCCACCTGCCCCTGTCAACAAGGAAAGACTTCTTGGTCATATGCTTATGTGCTCTCATGGAACTGTATTTTGTTCTGTGGGTGAGACATTAAATTAATTGTTGTCTCCTAATAGACAATGAGCTTTATGAGGACAGGTACCACACATGCTCTTACTCACCTTTATATAGGCACAATGCCTGGTAAGGAATTAACAAATGAATTAATGAATGAAATAAAGGAAATTAAGAGCTAATTTTACATGTTGAGGGTGAGCAAAGACTTTTAATGAAATTTTTCTTAATTTTTCTATTAGAAAATAGAGACAAAGCCATGTTGTAAACTGCAGAGCAGTTTAAATAGCATTATTGCTGTTTTAATGAAGATAATGTAAGTAAATATCCATTATGTGCCACTCATTAGTCTACAAATAAGGGATATGGTGATGATGAATGAGCTGTACCACAAAGAGCTGAAATCACAAGGAATTTCACCCTGGGGACTTTGCACAAATGTGAGCAATTACACCCTAAAGCTAAGGAGGCTGCATGATTGTGGTGATTGTATTGCAATGTTCTGGCTTTGATGTATTACTTAAGTGGCATAGCCATAGTAATGACTGATACCATGAACCAATACTTTAGAGCTTACTCTGGGCCAAGCACTCTTTTGAGGTGTTAACATGTATTCATCTACTCCATTTTCCCCCTAATTAAGGAGGTAATACCTACTTGTAGAAAACTTGAAATTATAAAAGACTGAATTTCTGATTGTCCTTAATAAATCTTGCATTTCAATACTTATAAAGTTGTTTTATTCTTAGGGGATTATATTGAATTTTTAAAATATCAATCTGAGAGGCCTTACTTTTTTAATAGGTTACACAATATATTTATATATTTTTATAGCATAAATTTAACCTTGCATTTGCCATGTTTTAGGAATATTCTTTTTTTTATTGTTTGTATGGTTTTATTTTTTCTGATCTGCCCCTTCCTCAGTTTTCTGTGTTTCACTGTTATAGACTTTATTTTAATTTTTTTAACTTTTACACTTATTTGGAAGATAGACATTTTTAATTCTACTAATGGTTGCCTTTTGGTTTATGACATACATAATTTAATCTGCATTTCTTTAATTCTCAAAGATTAGCACAAAGAGATAACATTCATTGTTCTTGGTGCCTAACAGAGAATTTAGCAGCTTGGCCAATGTCATACCACATTCTAACCTTCATTAATTGTCTGGGGTTGTAAATTCAACACATTATTGTACAATTATTGTCTTTACCACATAAGGTTTTCCATTAGTTGTTTTTGGATTTACCACTAAAACTCAAAACCAGTGCTACAAATGCAATCCACAGCCAGATCTGTAAACATATTTTATCATTTAGTAACAGTACTGTTTAGTAAAATAATAAGAATTGTGTATATATATATTTAATACTTTTATGTATCAGACACAGTGCCATATGAACTATGCAACTGTATATACACTCTCTCTCTCTGAGGAGGTATCTATTTTTATCTCCATTTTCTTACTGAAGGATCTGAAATTCAAATAATGTTAGGCAATTAATCCGAGGTCAGTGAATTAAGCAATTAATCCGAGGTCAGCTTGGTGGTGCCCAAGCACCACTCAGTGGAAGGAAGGCTGAACCCTCATTTCTGGCTACACCAGGTGGCAGGTGGGATCTTAGTTCCTTGGCCAGGGAGTGAATCTGTGCCCCCTGAGTGGAAGCGCAGAGTCTTAACCACTGGACTACCAGGGAAGATCCGAGGCTGAACTCCTATAAACCACACTACACCATCACTAGAAGGTTTTCTTTATCTATTTCCTCTAATGTTGCACTTCATTTTTTCAATACATACTGATAAAGTACATAAAACTTAGTAGATAATCTGTTGAATGAAATGGTAAGGCCTCGCCCTCCTTTGATGTGAAAAACTGACTCATTGGGAAAGACCCTGATGCTGGGAAAGATTGAAGGCAGGAGGAGAAGGGGACAACAGAGGATGAGATGGTTGGATGGCATCACTGACTCGATGGACATGAGTTTGAGCAAGCTCTGGGAGTTGGTGATGGACAGGGAGGCCTGGCATGCTGCAGTCCTTGGGGCCACAGACAGTCGGACATGACTGAACAACTAAACTGAACTGACTACCCTCATTTTCCCCAAATCTGATGTTAAAGGTATTTAATCAAAGAAAAGTGTAAAAAAAAAAGTGTAATCAGAAAAATAGCTGATGTTTTTTAATAATTTTAGTATAATCTATAAGGGCTTCCCTGGTGGTTCAGCAGTAAAGAATCCACCTGCAATTCAGGAGACTTGCAGGAGATGCGGATTCAACACTTAGATCCAGGAAGATCTCTTGGATTGTTGCTATTGTTCAGGAACTAAGTCATATCCAACTCTTTGGAACTCCAATGAGCTGCAGCATGCCAGGCTTCCCTGTCCTTCACTGTCTCCCTGAGTTTGCTCAAATTCATATCCACTGAGTGGATATCTAACCACTGATGCTATCTAACCAACTCATCATCTTCCGCCCCCTTCTCCCTTTGCCTTCAATCTCTCGCAGTATCAGGGTCTTTTACAATGAGTTATCTCTTTGCATCATGTGGTCAAAGTATTGGAGCTTCAGCTTCAGAGTCAGTCCTTCCAATGATTAATTTCCTTTAGGATTGACTGGTTTGATCTCCTTGCTGTTCAAAGGATTCTCAAGAGTCTACTCCAGCCATAATTCAAAAGCATCAGTTCTTCAGTGCTCAGCCTTCTTTATAGTCCAAGTCTCACATACATACATAACTATTGGAAAAACCATACCTTTGACTATACAGACTTCTGTCAGCATGGTGATGCCTCTGCTTTCTAATATGCTGTCTAGATTTGTCACAGCTCTCCTTCCAAAGAGCAAATGTTTTTTAATTTCATGGCTGTAGTCACTGTCTGCAGTGATTTTGGAGCCCAAGAAAAGAAAATCTGTCACTGCTTCTTCTTTTCCCCTTCTATTTGCCATGAAGTAATGTGACTAGACGCCATGATCTTCGTTTTTTGAATGTTGGGTTTTAAGCCAGCTTTTTCACTCTCCTCCTTCATTCTCATCAAGAAGCTCTTAGTTTCTCTTAACTTTCTGCCATTAGAGTGGTGTCATCTGCATATCTGAGATAGTTATTTCTTCTTGCAATTTTAATTTCAGCTTGTGATTCATCCAGCTTGGCATTTTGCATGATTTACTCTGCATACAAGTTAAATAAGCAGGATGACAATATATAACCTTGCCACTATCTTTTCCCAATTTTGAACCAGTCCGTTGTTCCATGTCCAGTTCTAATTGTTGCTTCTTTACACACATAAGGGTTTCTCAGAAGATAAGTAAGGCTGTCTGATAGTTTCATCTCTTCAAGAATTTTCCAGTTTGTTGTTATTCATACAACCAAAGGAAATGGCAACCCACTACATTATTCTTGCCTGAGAAATCCCATGGACAGAGGAGACTGGTGGGCTGCAGTCGATGGGCTCGCAAAGAGTCGGACACGACTGAGCAACTAAACAACAACAACAAATAAAAATATTGAATCACCATGTTGTACACCTGAAACTAATATAACATTAAAAGTCAATAAAAAGCTTAACAAATGTTCTGATAGGGGAATTACAAAGTGCTGCAGCAGCAGCAGTAGCAGAAAATCTCTTGACAAGGATTGAGCTTACTATGTGCATCAGGGCAGGCGCTGCAGAAAGAGGGACTTTATGATGCCAGCATGAAAGGTGAAGAGGAGCTAAGTGGAGAGAAAGAACCTGAAAGAAGGTGAATATGACTGGAAAGTCAGATTATCAATCATTTTGATGGGAAAAAATTAAAATGATGTATTTAAAGAAGATAGAAGAATGAGAAATAAGGCTAAAGAGGTGCCCATAGATTAGATAATAGAACTTGTCTCTGCCCTGGACTCTTGCTTGTAGCCTGTGTCTAATGCTGGAAATCTGCTATTATGTTATTATGAAATCTAAAATGAAAATTTAGCTTCCAGAAATATTTGCCATAATGAAAAGGAAATTTTAAGAGGACAGCTCTGAATATGTGTTTGTTGAGCTGTTGAAAATGATGAGAAGCTTGGTGGAGCTCATTTTTAACATGTTCCTGTTGGTTTTTTGAGGGAAAGGCTCTGAAAAAGTCATTGGAATATTAATGAAAAGTTTTATTATGAGATAAAAATCCTACAACTAGAACAAAAAACACACATTAACCAAAAATAATAGTGGGATATAATTTCCATGGCTACTAAAATATTATTCTGGTTTTTGTTAAGTTGAGAAATGAAATGGATATCTCATAAAGAGGTAAATGGAGTTTAGCCCAGTTACGTTGGCTGGGAAGAAGCACAAATCTCACTTTTTCAATTCCTGCCATCAAAAAAGGTGAACTATCTAAATTTTCAATCTTTGAGATGAAAATTCTAATAGGAATATTTGCCCTATTAATGTGATATAGGAGAAAAATGATCAGTGAAGTCCAGATAAAATACAATATGTATATTCTATAAATAACAATGATTTAACAAGAGTAGAAATGATAGACTCTAACATCTTTAGAGATTCAAAACTATCAATTGTAGCAGAAATCAACTTCTCTCACATATTTGCAAAATGAATATATTTTCACTTAAAACCAAGTTCATAGAAAAAGGTAATTGAAAGCCTGACTTTCGAGAAGTGATATAAATGAGGTGATATATGTTAACTTGTGTAGTGAAAACCATAGAGGTGCTTATCTCACATCCTTGTCCTCCACCAAAAAACAACAACAAAAACAAAACAGAAAAATAACACAGCAACCTCCTGCCTAAGGAGAGAAATTCCTGGGAGTGGGAATGGTGGTGGAAATGGGAGTGGAGCCATGTAAAATACACTAACATCTAAAGAGAGAGTTTTCAGATTTTGAAATCTGACAAAATATTTGTCAGAAAGATGGATGGGGTAAGGGTTTGTGAAAGATTTGCAAATACTTTTCCTCAGAATTTTGGTAAGTTCTTGGTACTTATTTTTCTTTATGTGAACTAAATTTATTTTACCGAAAGTAAGCCAGGCACATGAAAAAGCTGGCTTAAAACTCAACATTCAAAAAAAGAAGATCATGGCATCCAGTCCTATCACTTCATGGCAAATAGATGGGGAAACAATGGAAACAGTGACGGACTTTATTTTCTTGGGCTTCAAAATTACTGCAGATGGTAATGTTAGCCATGAAATTAAAAGACACTTGCTCCTTGGAAGAAAAGCTATGATCAACCTAGACAGCATATTAAAAAGCAGAGACGTTATTTTGCCAACAAAGGTCCATGTAGTCAAGGCTATGGTTTTTCCAGTGGTCATGTATGGATGTGAGAGTTGGACCATAAAGAAAGCTGAGTGCCGAAGAATTGATGCTTTTGAACTGTGGTGTTGGAGAAGACTCTTGAGAGTCCCTTGGACTGCAAGGAGATCCAACCAGTTCATCCTAAAGGAGATCAGTCCTGAGTATTCATTGGAAGGACTGATGCTGAATCTGAAACTCCAATACTTTGGCCACCTCATGCAAAGAACTGACTCATTTGAGAAGACCTTGATGCTGGGAGAGATTGAAGGTGGGAGGAGAAGGGGATGACAGAGGATGAGATGGTTGGATGGCATCACCGATTCTAAAAACTCTGGGATTTGGTGATGGATAGGGAGGCCTGGCGTGCTGCAGTCCTTGGGGTCGCAAAGAGTCGGACATGCCTGAGAGACTGAACTGAACTGAAGCCAGACACATGAGAATCATTAAATCAGAAGCAGAGGCGTGATTAAAAGCATGGATCCTGGATTTAGACACCCTGAGGTCTTAACTGTGTTATTTTCAAGCATGCACTCTAACCACCTGTCTCATTTTTCCAGTATGTTAAAATAGAAACAAAACTTTCTAACTCTCTGATTGTTGTCAGGGTTAACACGAAATAAAGACAAAGATCTTAATTCAGGGGCATGTATAGATCCTACAAAAATGATTAGACAATGAAGACGTCAACAATGACTATATAATAATGATGATGTAGGAAGAAACCTCAATTGAGTGAAAATGTATATTCATCTCTTTTTAAATTCCAACTTCTCAAGTTGGAAATAAGTAGAAAGTAGAAGGTGTCCACCTTGAGACAGCAGCAAGAACTGAAACATTCAGAGAGAGAAAGCTGGGGGGGCACCCCCAACATCAAGTAACTCTCAACCTAATCTCTGTTAGGCAATCAGACCCCAGAGCAAGTCACTGGATCATGGCTTTTGAATCTGGGAAGTTGCCTCTTCACGGTGGTTCTTGGAGCCATAGCTGCAAGAATCCAATTGTCTGCTCTGAATCCTTCTTCCTCCCAGAAATAATATATACACTTGGCCTGCTGGACACTTTCTGTCTTGGTTTTCCTCCTGTTCTTACTGACTGCAATTTCTCAACCTCCTTTGCATGATGATTTTTTATATGCCCAACCTCTAAGTAATGGAATTCCTTAGAGCTCATTTCTTGGAATTCTTTCTTTCTTTATTCTGCACTCACTGTCTAGGTGCCAGGCATATAATGTATACTACATCCTTGTAACTCTCATATTTACATCTAGGCCCTGATTTGTCACCTAAACTCCAAGTTCCTGTATCCAACCATCCATTTCTCATCTCCACTTATATATCTAATCACCATATTAAATTTAACACAAGAAAACAGAGTTCTGCCTCAAACACTATCCACCCATCCCCCTGCCTTCCCCCGCTCATTAAATCGTAAGTCTATTTTTCAGTTACTCATGTTCCAAAATCCTTATTCATCCTTGACTTGTATTTTTTCTCTCATACCCTAAACCCAGTCCACCAAAAAAATTCTATTAGTTATAAGTTCAAATAGATGCATTAAATGACCTCTTTTGCCACTTCTATCCCTCTTATTTCCTCTCGCCTGGGTCCAAGCCATCATCTTTTCTCTCCTGGATTATATCGTAGTCTCCTAAGTGGTTTCCCTGCTACAACCCTTGCCCTTCCACCATCTGGTCTCAAATAGCAACTAGAACTATCTTTAAAAAATAAGTTAGATACTATCACATCTCTGCTCAAAACATTCTTAAGATTTTCAACATCACTCAGAGTAAAAATAACCTACATTGACCCAGTGGCCCATTTTCTATGATTCACTTCCTGCTTTTTTCCTTGTTTGCTGTTTGCCAGCCACATTGCTTTCCTTGTTCTTCTAACACTCCAAGTATGTTTCTCCCTCAGGCTATTTGAACTTATTGTAGCTCTGCCTAAGATGTCATCCCCTCAAATGTCCAGAGGACTTGTTCATGTATTTCATTCAGGCCACTTTTCCTCGAATTTCACATTGTCATGGAGCATTCCCCTGTCCCGCCCATTCTAAAGAGCATCTTTCCCGTGACTTTACCTGCTTCTTTTGAGTTATTTTGCCTCACAGAATGTAACACATTCTAGATTGTTTATTATATCTTTTGGATAACTGCAATATTACTTATACCTAGAAAAGTGTTTGGCTCATGCTTGAAGAAATATATCTATTAAATATGAGTAAGTGCCTGGGAAAGAATAGAAGTTTTATCTTGCCAATGAGAAAGGATCTCTTCCAATTCTTAGCTGGGATCTTTGGAACCAAAGCTGAGATGGGCAGTGAGTACTTATAATAATACCTTGCCTAGTAAGGATTTTATTTTAAACACTTGATTTAAAATAGGCTACCTTATGGTTTAAAACTGTCAGTACATACCTCGTGATACATATCTTCCTACAGTTATGCTCTTCTCCATCAAGGAGGGTGTTTAGGATCTTTTTTTTTTTTTTTTGGTAAATAAAATGCATCCCCCATGCACTTCCACCAAAAGATTGGTAAAGATTTTTCTGAAAAATGTGTTTATGTCATTTCTGGGACAGAAGGCAAATTGACCACACATTAAAATAAGATTTTTGGAGCTATGGAACTCTCTTCTTCCTTTCTCCCTGAGGTCTCTACTCTCCCTTCCAATAATATCTCTTGGTATAAGCCTGGCTAAACAAAGTAAACTGCACATATATTAATAGGAAAACAGCTGTTGAGCTGTTGCAAGAGCAATATCACCAACTAATATTAGGGCAATATATTTTGGTCTCTGAAGACAAAGAGCTTTTCAGTTCACCTTTGCATTATAACATTTGCACATTCATTAAAAGGGGAGAGGGGGAGGTATCTCAAACCAAGAACTGGAGCCCTTTAGAGGAGACTTTGAATTAGGATTCAGATCATACACCCTAGAAAGAAAAATAATGGAGCCAAGACCTCGTTAACTTGTATTTGAAAAGCTTTTGGTGTATTTGCTTGTTTGTTTAACCAACATTATTGATCAGATAGTGATCCACGGGAATTGTATGCATAGAACCAGTTCTGACTATTATGAGCTTCCCTTGCTAAGCTCCTCTGTTCTCCGACCTTAGAAGGTCTCTGTCTTGTTTCCTCTTCCCTACCTCCATGTCTCTCTCAGTTCACCCATTCTAGTCCTCTTGAGTCCAAGAAGGTTTCCCTTCCATCTCTAATAAATGTTCATTTTGGCCTCCAGTCAGATACAAACTATAAATAATTTTTGCATCATGTCAGCATGTGTAGTGAGTGTCATGTGAGTATATATGTGAGTATGAGTGTTTTCTCTCCTCCAACTAATCTGTAAAGTTATTGAGAGGAGACAGTCGATTTTTACTGAGCCATGTCTCAAAGAATCTCACAGTGCTGTGTACAAAGTTGGCCTCCATGAAGTGTCACTGGGGAAGTATGTGTTTGCATGTATGGATCTGTATGGTGTTAATGTGAGGAGTCTAAGATTTGCAATCTGGACTGGCTGCCCACTCACTGTGTGACTATTGCCAAGTTTATTCACAGTGGAAAGTAAAAATGTCTTCCTCAAGGTGGGTGGTTGAAGGAATTGAGAGGTCATACATGTTAACTGGGTTAGTTCAGAGTCAAGCAAATAGTAACGTCTTACTAAATGTTGAAGTAAGTGAGTGAGTATACAGTTGATGATGGACTATATATAAGTTATTGTAGAGCTGGATGGAGCAGCTAAAACCTTTGAGGGCTTACTCTACCCATAGTGGTATAAACTAAAAAATAAAGAATCAAAAACAAAGCAAAAGCAGTCTTCTGTGGAATTAGATCTGAGTTTGACTCTCCCATTTGCTATTAATAGCTATCTGACTTAAAGATACTTTTAAAGACTTTCAGACCTGTATTTTCCTTTTGGAAATTTTAGTACTTATCTCACAGAGATGTTATGAGGATAGAATGGGAATGCTGCGCGAAGTCCTCCGAGGAGTTAATAGATGTGAGTTTGTTGATTTATTTCTGGAGCTGATCACTCCTTGAGCTACAGTTGTTGGATTCCACTTGGCTCAGTCAGATTCCTTGATTCCTCAGAGACTGCTGTTCGACTGCCCAACCCTGTTTCTTGGAACACACAGCTAGACGACATTTCCTAAGCACCCTCATACTCACTGTGGCCCAAATGATGGCAATTTATCCAGTGAATGTGAACAGAAATGCCACCTGCCTCTTTCTGGAGGGTGTAAAGAACTTCCACTAATTCTTCAGTTTCCTCTCCACTGGATTCAGATGTCAACCATGCACATGGAAACAGTAAAGCAAAGAGATGACAGGGAGCCTGATGTCTTGGATGACCAGATCAAAGCTGCTTCACCAGCCTGAATATCTGCCCAGAAATCTTACATGAAAAAAAGAAACTTCCTTTTAATCAGCCACTAAAAGCTTAAGATCTCTTTGTTATTGCAGGCTAGCCTACTCTACTATTCTAATATAGTCCTCTACCCTCCAAAGTCTCATACATAAAGGTTACTCTGTGCTGTTAAGAACACTGTGAGTGCTAACTTTAAATACTATTTCTACTAGCAGTAAGTGAAAGTGTTTTATTTCTAGACCTGTTGACTCTTGAGGTCAAAAATGTCATATCTTTTTTTCTCATTTTTTTAGTGGTATGGATTAAAACCTTTATATTATTATTGATGATTTATTTTTTTGTCTTATGAATATTCTTTGTCATAAAATGTGTTCATTTTCTATTGGATTATTTACCTTATTCTTTGAGGATTTGGAAAGCTTTTTTACATATAATTATTATTATCTCTTGTTATACTTTGTAGTTTGGACTTCCCTTGTGGCTTATTTGGTTAAGAATGTGCCTACAATGTGGGAGACCTGGGTTCAATCCCTGGGTTGGGAAGATCCCAGGAGAAGGGAAAGGCTACCCGCTCCAGTATTCTGGCCTAGAGAAATCCATGGACTGTATAGTCCATGGGGTCGCAAAGAGTCAGACGTGACTGAGCAACTTTCACTCACTCACTGAAAGTGAAAGTGAAATCGCTCAGTCATGTCCAACTTTTGCGACCCCATGGACTGTAGCCTACCAGGCTCCTACATCTATGGGATTTTCCAAGCAAGAGTACTGGAGTGGGTTGCCATTTCCATTGCCAGGAGATCTTCCCATCCCAGGGATTGAACCCCGGTCTCCCACATTGTAGGCAGACGCTTTACCCTCTGAGCCACCAGGGAAGTCTCTACTCACTCACTATTTTGTAGTTTTTGACAATAAATACTTAATAGTGTATAGTCATTAAGTTGACCAATATCTTCTTTATGGATTCATCTTTTGATTTCATGTTTTAAAAGTCATCCCTAACCCTAAGATTAGATCTGAATGTTTCCTATTAAAAAATTGTGAGGCTGTGAGCACACACTTGCTTTCTAAGCTCTCATGTCACCTTATATTCCAGGATATGAAGCACTGATCTGCAGCACCTTTTTAAAATCAGACAATTTTATGTTTCTTAGTCACTTTCCTTTTATTTCTAATTAAAGCATTTGGGATCTAAGTGATCTGAGGAATATTTTCCTCTCTGATATTTAACTTTTATTCTGTCAGTGTATCTCTCATATCTCTTTAAGTTCTTTGTTTAATTTATTAATGCTCTTACAAATGCTTTGAAGATTTCATTAACATGCTGTTTACCCCTTCAGATGCTATTAGTGATGATGGTCCAATAAAGCAGAGTTAAACTGATCCCCCATTATCTGATTAGCCAGTCTGCACATTCTAACCTGACACCTTCCTATATTATATTCATCCCATGTTTGCTGTATTTGGATATTTAAGATCTACATATTCAGCCAATTTAAATTAATTTAGCTATCAAGATTTCATGAGATGCTGTATCCAGCACTTTACTATGTGCACTATCAAGACACAAAATCAAATAATCATCTACCACATTCCCTTTAGCTAATATAATCTTTGTGATTTCAGCCAAAAAGTTTCTAGTTAGTCTAATCTGTTTTATTCTTTGTGAATCTAGGCTATTTATTGCCAGTGGCCCTGTTCTCTCAGAGTTGGATTATCTATTAGGAGCAGTCTGGATAAATTTTCTACATTATAGGGCTCAGAAGGAAATATTGAGAAGGCCAGGAGTTTAGCAGGAACCAGTTGAGCAGAGTAATCTAATTCCAATATCAATTGATTAATCACTTATTCAACAGGTTTTTATCAAATCAACCATATGCACAGTGCTGAGTGCTACAGGGGCTATAGACATTTAAAACATAGATGTTATAGTCAGGATTCTTTTGGTTGCAAGTCACAGAAGCACAACTCAAGCTAGTTAAAGCATCAGAGGGAATTTACTGGAAGAGTCTAGTTTAGCCTTAGAATTGAAGGAAACAGAGCTACAACCATGAACTAGGAACATCAGAAGTGAGATAAGAATCCAGTACTTGAGGCCTTGAAGCCACATCTCTCATTCTCTGCCTCTTGTCTCTGGATGTCAGTTTCATTCTTGTTCTCCACATAGCAGGACATATGTATTAGTCAGCGTTCTCCAGAGAGACAGAAACAAACAATAGAATGTCAATACATATATGTATCTGTGTGTGTAAAGAGGTTTATTATAAGGACTTGGCTTATATGATTATGGAGGCTGGAAAGTCCCAAGATCTGCTGGGTGAGTCAGCACAATTGAAGCCCAGGAGAGCCAATGATTTAGTTCCATTCTAAGTCAAAATGTCTGAGAATCAGGAAAACTGATGGTGCACTTCCAGTCCAAAGGTCAATGGTTTCAAAATCAGGAAGAACTAAAGTTTCAGTTAGAGTCTGAAGGCAGGGGAAAAAAAAATTTTTTTTTCCCTGCTTTCAGTCAGGCAGGAAAAGGTCTCTTACTCAGAGAGGGGTCAGCCTTTTTGTTATGTCTAGGCCTTCAAATAATTGGATAAAGTCCACCCACATTGGGAAGAGCAGTCTGCTTTATTTATTCTATCAATTTAAGCATTAATCTCATCCAGAAACACACTCACAGAAACACAGAATAATGTTTGACTAAATATCTGGGTGTCTTGTGGCCGGATCAAATAACAGATAAAATTAACCGTCATAGAACATACCTGCCATCAGTTAAGAAGTCCCACCCCAATGACTTGAATACCAAAGAGACAGGAATATTTCCTTCCTTTCTAGCTGCCACTGGGAAGTACTAGAGAAAACATCTTATTAGTTACCCTATAGATGACCCATTATAATCACTAGAATGTAGTATTATAAATCATCAAACCTTGCTCACCTGGCTATTTCTGTGATGGAGAGATGAGGTGAGTATTTTAACTAGCAATATTGATCCCCAGTAGGAGCATACAGTTAAAATTGGCAAAAGGCAGCTTCTCAAAAGAAATAAGGGTAGGGTGCTGAAGTGAAGGCAGCACAAGACAAAGCTACTACGCAGATCATGCCCTCAAAGAGCTTGCAAATTACTGGAGGAATCAAGCCAACACAGAGATTCAAAACAGCATATACTGTCCTCCCTCAGTGTCCATGAGTTTGGTATCTGCAGATTCAACCAACGAGGCTGCTATTGTTTGAATCCACTGATACAGCAACTGGATACAGAGGCATCTGTGCTATGCCATTTTACATAAAGGACTTGAACATCCTCAGATTTTGGTAAATGTGGGGGTCTTTGAGCCAATTCTTCATGGATATAGGACACCTGTAATGATATACTCCACATTAACATATCCAAAAAATGCCTATAAGTTCATAGAATAGTCGAGAAAACTGTTATAATCTGAGAAGATTTCAGGAGAGAAGTGAAGTGAAGTGAAGTGAAGTCGTTCAGTCGTGTCCGACTCTTTGCGACCCATGGACTGTAGCCTACCAGGCTCCTCCGTCTATGGGATTTTCCAGGCAAGGATACTGGAGTGGGTTGCCATTTCCTTCTCCAGGAGACCTTCCCAACCCAAGGATTGAACCTGGGTCTCCGCATTGTAGGCAGATGCTTTACCGTCTGAGCCACCAGGGAAGTCTTTTCAGGAGAGAAGTAGGATTCAAATTGGGTCTTTAAAGACTGAAGTGTAGGTAAAGAGATTAGGCAAGGCTTTCGAGGTGAGGACAGTGAAAAGATAATGACCATAACAAGCTACTGAGAATTTCCAGAATAGAAAAAAGGGAGGGTAGCAACACATGACCATTTATGGAGGCACTCAAACTACTTGCACAAACTTACCCCATTAATCTTCTCTATAACATTTTGTACCTAGGCACAAAATATTTTCCCTACTTCCTTTGTTAGGAAATATGGGCTTTCCTTAAAGATCCATTTCCCCACTGGCTTGATGGACTGTATGCTTTATAATCAGACTGAGATACTTGTGACTTGAACTGGGAATGGCCTTGGCATTCTTCTCATTTCTCCTGTGACTTCCTTTATTTACCTGTAAAATTTCCGAATCTGAGATTCATGATGTTAGATAATTTTTATCAACTCACTGCTTTTTGCCTACTCACTTCTCCCTAGCTTTGAGTCACTGGAGACTCTGAAACAGTCCCTGAGTCCTCCTTTCCCCACCATATTCAGTAACATCATGAGCTCATGTGTAGTATCCATGCAAAAATTCTGAATTTCTGGATTTCTGTCTCATCCAGCTCTACAGATTGTTGTTCACTTTTGCTTCATTCTCCCTTCACCATGGCCACAGTCTAAACTTGTGGCTGCTCAGAATGGACTACACCATTTCTAAGGTCATAAATTCAAAAAGGTTGTATCATGAGTCTTACCAACAGATTTTCTCTATCCACAGCCTGATTCCTCTCCCTTTTTTCTTATTGCATAGTTGCGTTCTGTTCTAAACCTTTCTCCTTTGACCTTCATCTTTCTTCCTGACACTATGACTCCTCATTTGCCCTTTGAGGCGTTAGTCCATCTTTCCCTACCATTACCTAAAGTATCTTCTACTTTTTCTTTTTCAGGATTCCATCTTCGTGCCTTGTAAAAATGTTTAAAATTTTCTCTCATTAAATACCTCTCTTATTATCGTACATTTAAGAAATGAATATATGATTTTCTACTCTTGATTTGCAATTCCCTTCTAAATCCTACTGTAATCTTCCTTAATGTCAAATCCAGTGGAAACTTTCCAGATCATAAATTAATACACCTCTGCATTTGAAAGTTTTGTTATTATCAGCTTCTTTCACAAAACTCTGGTTTTCCTTGATCCACTCAGTTCTTTTTATATCTAATCTGTGGACTCCTTTCTGAATTTTGGTATTCTTCTAGGCTATGACTCTCCTCAAATTTCCTGAATGACCTCACCCACTTCCAGTTTCAACTGACACTTATAGGTTGATGGTTCTGTAATCTACGGAACTACATTTTTAGTTTAGACTCCGTTCTGGATGTTAAACCTAGCTATCGTATTTTTTTCAGAGATATATTTAGATATGCCCTTAATGCTTCACCATCAATAAATACAAAATTGAATTAGTTACCTAAACCTTGTCTTCCAAAAATATCCTCCTCAGCTTCAGGGATCTCACCCACCCAGTCATCCAAATTAGAAATCGGAGAATTTTTCCTAAAATTTCCACCTTTTCCACTACCATACTCAAGTGTTCAACAAGTACTGTTGATTGAGTATCCAGAATATTTCCAGAATCCAAATATTTTCCCCTAATCTGATGTCCTTTTCTACTCCTCCAGTTTAAGCTTACTTACAAAATAGCCTTCTAATTGGCTTTCTAGTCTTTATTTTATCCATTAGCTGATCTGACAAACTTAACTTTCATGTTGCAGGGCTTATCTAAAATTCATATGTATGCTTTAATATCCTTCCGTGGCTTTTCCCATTGCTGTCATGTAATGCAACTTCATGGGTCTTAATATGAGGCACAATATCCTCCTTCTCTAACCACCTCAACAGAATTTATTATTTATCTCCAAACTTCATTTTCTATAATATCAACATATAAATTTAAATATAGATCTCCATCATGCTGTCATTTGTTCCTTTGTTCAAATCCTGTCTAGAATGTCCTTTTCCTTAGCATCACTTATTTATTCATTCTTTTAGATATAGTTTGTGCAAGACGTTGTGCAAGAAGTTTCTCCCATTATCTCCTGGTTGGATTAGGTAGGTACCTGTATCAGTCAGATTAATGCAGGAAAATAAAATAAAGCTGGGAATTTAAAGCAGAAAGCTATTTAGTACCAGAAATATTATGATTATAATATCACTACAAATTTCTATGCTAGTCAGAAGACCAAGGTTATATTGAAGAAAGAAATTAACCTCTAACTCATGGCTTAGTGTAACAAAGGATTGTCATTTGTCCCTCATTGCAATGTCTAGCTTGGGTCAATAGAAGGGAATTTATTATGTTTTACATAGTCACTTGAGGCTCAAGCAGACAGAGACTCAAATATATTACACTTGTGCCATTAGAATTTCTGGTCTTCTAAATTGCTACAACAGAGAAGAGTCAATCTGGAGAATTTCACATGGCTTATTCTTATCTTCAGTCATGTCTTTTCATGACCCCATGGACTGTAGCCCACCAGGCTCCTCTGTCCATGGGATTTCCCAGGCAAGAATAATGGAATGGGTTGCCTTCTCCAAGAGATTTTTCCCAACCCAGGGATCAAACCCCCATCTCCTGTGTCTCCTGCCGTGCAGGTGGATTCCTTACTGCTGAGCCACCCTGGTGGCTTACCTTACCCTTATTTTATTCTGAAAATGAAGCTTATCATTTCTGCTTATTTCATTGGCCAGGACAGGTCACATTGTCCCATTCAATGGGACTACTAAAAGGGTGCTAAAAGGGTGCTGGGATTTGTAGTTTTCCATGTGCCCAGAAGAAGGAGTTTAGATATTAGTGAGTGCTGCTCAAAAATGTAGAAACTGAAGCCCAGGGAGTTATTTCCCCACATTTTCACACTTAATATTTGGCAGAACTGGAGTTCAAATTGTACTATTTCTCAAAAGTATCTGTTGCTCTTATTAGGCTCCTCCCTGGAGGAGGATTTTATTTCCAGCCCTTCTGATGTTAGACTTGCTTAGACCAAGTGAGGATGAGTGGAAATAACACATGCCCACTCCCAAGCAGAAGGTTTAGCAGGCATCCTGTGATTTCCTCACAGTGCTTTTCCATCTGCTACCAGAGTAGCAATTTCCCTATTAGAAGCTGTACATTCAACCTGGAATGAAGGGTGTACGGAGCAGAGCTTCGGGCAACCTGCAAGCAACATTTAATATGAGTAAGACATAAACGTGTATTGTTGTAAGCCCTTGAGATTTGGGGTTTGCTCACTATTTCAGCATAAACTAGTGAAATACAGCTAATACAAATACTGAAGAACTCACAAAATCCAACCCCAAACTGGGCAAGCATGCTTCAGAACAGAGTGGAATCTAAGTACTATAAAGAATTTCTTTTAGGACTCATGGACAAACTCTACATGGCCTTGAAGTGAAAATTATTTTTTTTCCCAAACTCCTTATTATGTGTCTCTCTGATTAAGATCCAAATTCCTAAGGGAGAGGGAGTGAGACTCTCACTTTTCCAGAATGGCCACATACCCATCTGCCCCTTTGCCAAGGAAAGTGGTAGCTGGTGGCAGGCAGACCAAATAGTTGGCAGTCCTGCTGGAGCTACACAGAATGGGGAAATGGTAATTCCCCAAAACGAATAGGATGCTGACATCCAAAAAGAAGGGAAGAAATGGCATTCTTAATAGCAGTGCACTGAAATAACAGTAATTATTCATCATTGGCATGGCCCTTTATCCCTCTCTTTCTCCTTCGCAACCATGTGAAATCATCTTGCCACTCTCCGCTTTCCAAACCAAGCATCTTTAATAACCTTGTAGAAGTCTTTCATTTGGCAATGCCCAGCTCCCGTCCCCTCTGCTCAAATCAATAGGAAGAAATAAAGATAATCTACATTAATTTGGTTGCAGTTGTTTTAACATCCCCTGAAACCTTCAAGTTCAGCAGTACTGGGCCAGTTTGAAGAAAACCTTTCTGACAGGAAAGCGAGTTTCAAAAAAAAAAAAAAAAATGTTCCCCAGTTTGCTAGGCTTATAAGCCTAGGGCAAGTTTAATTAAACTCAATGGAGCATTTTAAAGTGAAGAAAAAATTAGGACAGCAAGAAAAACGTGTTGATTGTTTCCTAATTATGCTGTGGACTTTTTCTCTAATGCATCCCCCCCACCTCTCTCTCTCCCTAAATAAAACAACTGGCACGTTAAGTTTGCACACAGAAGATTATATTTCAACCATGCATCTTGCATCAGCCAGGCACTGTGCCTCCCGTTTCACTACTGGGACTGCTTTCTGGAGACATTCATGTTTTTGTTATTTCATGGATACACTTGCATGCTAAATCTCTTCAATTGTGTCCAGTTCTTTGTGACCCTATCGACTGTAGCCCACCAGGTTCCTCTGTCCATGGGATTCTCCAGGCAAGAACACTGAAGTGGGTTGCCATGCCCTCCTCCAGGAGATCCTCCCAACCCAAGGATCTAACCTGTCTCATGTCTCCTGCATTGGCAGCCGGGTTGTTTACCACTAGTGCCACCTGGGAAGCCCTTCATAGATACACTTAATCAAATATAAAAAAAGAGAGAGAAAACAAGGGATACTACATTAGACTCCAGCAACTTCCAAAATTTTTTTTTTTTTCAAAATTTTGTCAGTGAAGATTCCTTTGATTAGTCCTTCCCCCAAACGTGGATGGACTCCTTATTTTAAAAGTTAGTCTTGTGAACAATAGGCATTTTTAAAGACATGATTAATTTACTTCCTTATTTTTATTCACAGGAGACATGCATTTACACAAACTGATTTGCTTTTTCCCTTGGACTGCAAGGAGATCAAACCAGTCAATCCTAAAGGAAATCAGTCCTCAATTTTCTTTGGAAGGACTGATGCTGAATCTGAAGCTCCAATACTTTGGCCACATAATGTGAAGAACTGACTCCTTGGAAAAGACCCTGATGCTGGGAAAGATTGAAGGCAGGAGGAGAAGGGGACGACACAGGTTGAGATGGTTGGATGGCATTACTGACTCGATGGACATGACTTTGAGCAAACTCCAGGAGTTGGTGACGGACAGGGAAGCTTGGAGTGCTGCAGTCCATGGGGTCATAAAGAGTCAGACACAACTGAGCAACTGAACTGAACTGATCTATTTTTCAGAATAGGATAACCATACCTCTGATTAATTAACTTCTGAAAGCAAACAAATAAGACCAGGAGTTATAATCCATCCATTTCACTAACAATGACTACTATGTGCCAGGCACTATACGCATAGCTTTATTATGAGTAAAGAAACTCATAGGATTTGAAAAATAATAAAGAAACTCATGGATCTCAAGGACTCCAGAGACTCTGGCTAAAGACCTATGTGCTATTATTATAGTGACAATTACAGCTGTTTAGGACTCCTAGAGGACCACCAAGGAGAAGACTGTAAGTGTGGACATAAATGGAAAGCCCGGAGGCTTCAGGAAAAACCCTTGAGCCAGAGACAAGTAGGACCTAAAGAAAAGTCAATGTGACTCAAGGGGTGCCACTAAATTCTGTTAAATGAAATAAAAATAGGTAAAACTTAAAGGGCCCTTACTGTGAGCCAGCTACTCCTAGAAGCAGTTTACATATATTAATTACTTTTATCATCTCATCCTTCCTATAAGGCACAGGGAAGTTGCATGGTGGACCCAAGATCACACAACCAGTTAGTGCTAGAACCAGGATTGGAAGTGATATAGTCTGCTCTTAATCTAGTGGTTAAGCTTGCACATAAAAGATTGTTAACTAGACATGACCTAACAGAAAAAAAAACAAGACGCAGGACACACATAACTCAGCCATTCCCAACTCTTTCAGCACCGGGGGCCCTTTCGTGTCTTCTTTTGCCATCGTGGGCGCCTGTGCTTTGAAAGATATCCACTTCTGCCATACTAAAGGGGGGAGGGCTCAAAATAAAATAAATTTCATTCAATTTTAAAAATAAATATATCAAGTAGAATTTTGAAAGACTCGGGAAGAATATATGCCAGAAAACTATATTAGCAATGGTACAGAATTTAAACTGCCCCCAAATTCAAGAATCCAGGTAAGCTGAATTTTATTAGATTAGGCTCCCTATTAAAACCTATAACACAGTCTCTCAACCTTTTCTCCCACTTGACAATGAGTTTCTAAAGTGATGATTCTCCAAAGATTCATGAATACAACTTAGAATCTCCTCTGGTGGCAAGTTAGCCTCTCTAAGGGAATAAATTGAGGAAAACCTTCAAGTGACTGTGAAATAGCTACAATGGAGACATTCATGTAGGGAGGATGAATGCTCCCTAATTCTCCTCCACAGCAATCAGATCCCAGTGGAGAATTGGACCCTGCTCACCAGACAGTAGTCAACTGTTCTTCATCTCCATCTAGATCACAGAGAATACTGTATGTGGGCACTTCGGTCTTCTGTGTTGAAGGTAGGTTGTAACATCTTCCAGTAGCATTCAGGTTTCTAAACCTCTGCATTATGGTGTTTGGGGTTAGCTAATGCTTCATTATGGGGACTATCCTCTACATTGTAGGATGTTCAGCAACATCTCTGGTCTCTACTCTCCTGATATCAGTACCATGAGCCCACCAACTGTAACAATCCAAATTGTCTCCAGAGTTTGCCAAATCTCCCCTCAGAACAAAATTGCACCAGGGTAAGAACCACTGGTCTAGGTTTTGTGTATCTATCTTAGCTTCTCTTCCCCACAGAACTTAGTTTAGTACCTGCTAACATAAATATTTGTAGGGGAATAAATTACTAAGTTTTGAATAAGTTTTATAATGAATGGATTATTATTCATTTTACAAATAACTATTTGTATAATGAATGGATTTCTGTCAAATTATTATATTTAAGCTATCTGTTCTATTAAGTCTTGCAATAAAAGTAGAGGCAAACATTTTTGGTGGTCGGCTGAAAAGACTGCTTGGCAGGACTGAAATTTACCTGATGTTCCTCTCGAACTTTCACTCTGCTTGACTCCATGCTAAAGCATAAACAGCTTGAACTCCTCCTTTGTTTTCCCATCATGACCCCCAACCAACACTTGCCTCTTTTCCAGATACCCCTGTCGTGGAGAGAATTGGCCCCTGCTTCAAGAGACAGTGCCTTTGAGTTTATGTTGCTTGCCAGGGCTGAGAATATCAGGGAATAATAGCAATGGGGTAGGGTAAGGAGGAAGGTAGGGAAAGGCTAGAGCTTGGACATCAGAGATTCCAAAGAAATTCCAGGCCTGGAATGACTATATTTTCCAGAGCAAGTTCATATGTTTTCATGTAGGCTATGCCTTTAGGATATGATGAAATATTTCACAGTAAGGCTAATTCTTTTAATAGATAGGTAGAACTTCTGGCCTTAAGAACATAAGTTAAGGGAGCTGGAATGGAGAGGAGATTTGGGTAGGGAGTGGTCGACAGTGCATGTGAGATGTAGGCTTAGTGAGGCTCTTCTACAGTCAGGGCTCCTGGTGTGCTATGAGGGTGGCAGGTCCCAGGTCACCAGCAAAGTCAATTCCTCTCTCAGAGATGCAGATGAGTATCAGGCACCTGCCAGCTACTAGAACCAAGAGCCAGTACAAAGAGCATCAGCTGACAGCTTGTTTTTCTGTATCTCTGAGGGGATTTCAATTTTTAAAAAATGCCAGCTTGTTGAGTCAGCTGTTGTTTTGGAATTATTTTTTCCTCTCTATTAGCAAAGATAATTTGAGAGCTGACTTAGAGCCTGAGCAGTAAGATTGATGTCTGTTCTGAATGCATTGCCTCTTTTCCTTTCAGCTTAAAGCGCAATCATTATGTTTCTTCCACTACTTCTCTCAACTAAAAAGTTTTATGGATTGGTCCTGGGAATCATTTAATATTCTCCTATATTAATAATATAACAACAGCACAACAGTGAGAGTAATAACCCCACCACTACAACAGGTAAAAATTTCAGAGTATTTGTCATATGACAGGTATCATGCAAAACCTTTACAGAAATTATTAATAATCCTCCTCAGGATAATTCTAGGGCTTCCCTGGTGGCTCAGATGGTAAAGACTCTGCCTGCAATGCAGGCAGATCGAACCCAGGTTCAATCCCTGGGTTGGGGAGACCCCCTGGAGAAGGGCACAGAAACCCAGTCCAGTATTCTTGCCTGGAGAACTCCATGGACAGAGAATCCTAGTGGGCTACAGCCCCTGGGGTCGCAAAGAGTCAAATACAATTGAGCGACTAACACTTCCACTTCTACTTTTCAGGATAATGCTATGAACCATTTTTCTCATATCGAGGTTAAGGGAACTAAGGCTTATATACGTGGTTTAATAAATGCCCAAGGTAACACAGGTGTTAATTGGGTAGATCTAGGATTTGAATCCTGGAAACTGTGTTCTAAACTTAGTTCTAGAAACCGTGCCCATAATCAGAAAAATGATAATTTCCCCCATGATTCCTGGCATAATACTTTTGATAGGGAATTATTCCAGTGAAGAATAAAACTATAATAGAAAAGTACCCACTAATCTCTCAGTGTCACTCTATTGAGGGCCTCCCAATGCTGTCCTATTCCAACCATCAGTGCAAAGTACTCTTCATTCAGTGGCCTGTATCCCACACACGCTTCTGGACTTCATCGTGCATGGGTCCTGGAATTCACGTGTTAATTTTTTGAGATTATGAAATACAGCTGAGTTTACAGAGATATCTTATTTGTTTGTTGTGCGCCTTCTTTATTTCAGTTTCAGATATTGTTATTAATTTTGCCAAAGAAAGAAAATAAATGGCACTGATGTTTTGAGGTTGACTGACTGCTGAGAGAGAGACCTGAAAGAATGAAAATCTTACCTGAGTAGATGGTTAGGGATAGGAACCCTCATAAACTATGCTGTCTCAAGCCTGACCTTTGTCCCAATCTCAGAATCAAAGTCCATGGAGCCTTTCTTTGGTTGCTACTTTGAATCTGGCCCAGGTCAATAGCCAGTAAAAGGAAATTGTGCTGAATTATCACAATTTTTATTTGTGCTGACTTATTGGAAATAAGGCAAGACAGATGAGTTGCAGTATCTGCACACTTGATTACCCCCTTCCCCAATTTTTCTGTGGCTTCATTTAGATCTCTTTGCTACAGCATTTTAGCTCTAACTTGGGGCAGTGAATCATGCTACAATGTCCCATCGAGCATCTCGGCAATGCGATAAATTCATCCAAAGTCTCGCAGTGCCATCCTGCACGTGACAAATGCAATAACACGTCAGGCTCAGAACGATACCCATCTTAGGCAGATACTCCCTCTGCTGACAGCAGGTGTTTCTGCTTTATCTGAAAATAATTCACTGAATAGATAATTGGTGAATCCCCAGTGGGAACAAAACTTGATTCTGTCTGAGCATAGGTTACCAAGTGTACCACCATAAAATAATTGATTTTGTGATATATTAAGTGGGGACATACTCAAGACTACTGAACTTTTCACTTAGGGCCTGGGGCTGAAGTTGAACTAGGTTCCCAAAGGTGAAGAACCCATGCATGACAAGGGTAGGGCTTCACACTCCAACAGCCAATTTAACTTTCATTTTCTTTATTAATCTAATATGTTCTACCTTTCACCAGGACGTGATGTGCAGGGAGTTTCATTAAAACAGTTGAGTTGTTATTGGAGATAATCACAGAAGGAATGTATCACAAAAGTCAAGAAATTCTGAATCATTTTTTTTTTTTTTTTTATGCTGTTGTCTTAGAGAAGAGGTTTCGGATGCTGATAGGGAAGTTGCTTTAGCTATAGGGCAAATTTAATTGCGTTTTTAGAAACTTCTTTTAATCCTATAATAACAAAAAATTAAATCAGTGCTGACATTTTTTTGTTGCCAGAAGAAGGTAGTAAAAGGGTAAAGAAATAATTGTTAGTTCTGAGAATATAATTAGGAACTTTAATGCTTTAATCTAAAAAATGCATATTTTGAGCCTGGGTGAATGATTAAAGAAAAGATATCAAAAGTCTTTGAAATTTCTAACTGTGTTTGTTTTTAATTGTGAGTTATGATCACTATAATTAGCTCATTTTAGTGCATTTATAATGCAAACAAATATGAATTTCTACAAGTTCAGGGATATTTCAGGGCAAATATGATCGACATCTTGACCTCTGGCTCTTTGTATTAAGTCTTTCTTATAATGTCTGGTAGAAGTTTATTCTTTGATTTGGATGGGGGAGGAAAGGGCATTAAGAAGCCAGGATTAAATACCCGGAGACTAGAATCAAGGTTGGTGTGTGTTTGGAGGTTTATTCCAGAGTGATAAGGATGGTCCCATTAGCAGCCTGGGCTTCCTCTGGCCCAGAGGGATGACTGTGTTCGGCTCTCTCTGCCCCACTGGATGGAGCCTGAGGCTGGGTCTGAGTTACAAGCTTGGGAGGAAGTGCTGGGTTACAGATAAGGGTGAGCTCTCTGATGTTAAACCTCTGTGAATAAACACGGAACCTGCCTAGCCTGCTCCAGCTCTATCCTGCCCCACCTTGACAAAACCAAGTAACCTCATTACTATGCACTAGAAAAGGGAAAAAGGAAAAGGAAAAAAAAAAAACCCAGAGGGATATGGGGAATGAACTTTTTGGGGGTCTCATTTCTCTCAGAGGTGCACATTAAAATTCTCTCTTTCATTCATTAATGTGAATACAACCTGCCTGAGAAAATAGCTGGTGGGACCTCCCTTAATGAATAGTGGGGCTTTTCTATGCTCTAGAGGCTTAAAATTGGGTTTCATCCCACTGAGGATTTTTCTTTTTTCCTTCTCCTTCTGTCTTCTTAACACTGCATGTTTGGTTATATTTCTAGAACTCACCTAGGCTGTGACCGGCCTCATCCAGTTCCAATCGCTCATACGATTAGATTGGGGCCACCCACAGACTGGCAGGAGGGGGCCACTGTTAGGTATTTTTCCAATATTATTTTAAAGTTTCTACTCTGTCAATCATATGTGATCAAACTCACTCTTGTGAAGTTCCTCATACTTCTTGGTTTAGAATAGGCCAGATATAAATATAAAAATCTTTTTTGTTGCTTTCAGGGTTTTTCACTTTGGTTTGAAATAGAATTAACTCTTCTTAGCCTTTTACAGTTTAGGTTTTTTTAGAATTCTGGTCTTGATTTCCTTCTTTTTCTTCGATACATCCCAGGTATGTTCGACTACTGCATCCCAGTGCACTCATGCTCTCGTTCAACAATTACTGCCCACATCATGCATTTGGGACATTTTCTTGAACTGTCTTATATTGCTAGTTATTTTCCCAAGGACATCTCTAAGTTTCTGAAGGATTTCATATTATTTTATTTGTCTATGTCTTCAGGATCCAATGAATAGTAGTCCTTGATGAGTGAGGATGAAGCTCATGGACATGAAGCCATATCTTCATCAATTTGCTCCTCACTCCCACCACAGGAAAACTAGAATGACGGGAATCCTCAGTCATTATTCTAGATCCTTAGGCCAATTTGTCTGGGGCCAGTAGGGAAAGTGGTTATGGAAAGGGCTCTGCCAATCCAAATACGATTGTGGCAGGAAGAGAAACACTGAGGTATACATTCTCATGCAATTTGAGAAAGAGGTGACAAAGTGACAGCAAGCTCTAGAAGAGCTTGTGGATCAGCCCCCAAAAGATGCCAAAAAGCCTCACACTAGGAACCACAGAAACACTCACAATGGACAGTGACTGTGTTGCACATCAGTTGAAAAACACAGAGTCGTTTTTCTAAGGGGAAAGGTATTTGGAAGTCTAGTTTAAAAGATGCTGTTTTCTTTTGTTTCTCCTTGAGAGTTCTTTTACCTTGTGGTATTTAATTAACTTTTATTGCATCCCATATATTATAAAGCATAAACAACATTTTTACAGTGTATCATATTATTTAGAACAGTATTAATCAAGTAAGTGTATATAGAGAAAAGTAGAAAAAGATGGGGGCAAGTAATAAATACGTAAAAGCCTTGATACAGTTACCAACAGCTCTAGACATGGTTCTGGATCACTATTTGTTTGTTTATATTTACTGAGTGTCTACTATACCAGGTATTATGCCAACATAATTTTATCTGTTCATTGTTTAATATTGTAAAACTATTCCATATACTTTATGAATCAATGAAATTTATAGTCTCATAGATATAGACTATCCAGTATGTTGAGCCATTTAAAAATTCTATGACATATTTATAATCATGACATTCTGAACTTCACATTTGATAGAGAGCTACTTTATCTCCAATTGTACACCAATTTGCCAGTAGACTTTAAAAGCCAGATCATTTTTCTCCGTGGAACCCAAGGAGAATTTGGTGACAGAAATGCCAAGATAAAACTCTTTTTTGAAAATTAGGTTTTAAAGACCTACCTTTAGCACCATGGGCTTTATTTTGTGTCTTCAGGACATATCTGACTGCTCGAGATTTGGCACATATGGTGTAAGGAGTTAATATGAGGGAACGAATAAAGGCAAGGTAGTGCCTCCTCTATAGGATCAGATCTGTTCCCCATTATTTGGTTCTGCTGCTGAAAGAGAAAAATAAGTCTTGGATATTACAGCTGTCACTGTGACATCTGTTGTTTCAGGATCCGTGACTGCTTCAGTCACCACCTGACCCAGATCATCACCATAACATTCTGTCCACTATTAAACTGTGAAAGGTCCTCGCCCTCCAGGTGGTACTTCAAGGTTGACATACCAAGGTGTTTGTCTCTGTCCCCACAACTGCCTCTCAATTGAAAAATACAGCCTCACTTTGTGCAGAATTGATGGCAAACCAAGTCTCCCAGGGTTCAAGGGGAGCAGCGGAGAGCAAGAGTTCTTGAGGCGTAGCCCCGTTCTGCTCTTAATCACTTGTCACAACTCCTGGAGGGCCTCGGGCGTGTTGCTTTTTGTTCTTTGTTGTTGGTGCTTCTCCTTTTGCTTTGAACAGATGACTCCAGCTATTAAAACAACAGTAAGCGAGCTGCAAGCACATATCCAAGCTTACAAAACAGATATGTAAGGGGATATCTGTTCTCCCGAACACATAAGGAATAGTTGACTTTTGGAAAGTTCCTCTAAATAGAACTCCGCTTCTGGTTGTAAGTGTTTGGTTCAAATCATTAGTGACTTAACAGAATGGCTACTGCTAAATTAGATGCAAAGTGGATGCATTTGGGGGAGAGAGGATACACGCACTTGCTTGGCTGAGTCCCTTTGCTATTCACCTGCAACTATTACAATGTCGTTTATCAGCTATACCCCAATTAAAAAAAAAAAGTTTAAAAAAATAAGTAAGTTTAAAAAAATAAGTAATTTTAAAAAAGTGTATCACATGAGTAACCAAAATCAGGCCCACACATACATTTACAGGAATGTAATAAATATGTAAAACCAGACACATCTGCACAGTAAAGAGCTTTCATTCCAGGAGCTCATTTGATAATTCATTCATTTATTTATCCACCCTTTCATTCGAAACCTGCTTATTGAGCCTCTATAATGGGTGAGGCACTGCACTGGGAACTAGGGTTCAGCACTAGAGGAGAATTTTCGGTTCTCGTGATGTTTAACCTGACAAGAAAAGGCAGGGTTCACACTTACATTTGTGATCCAGCTTTCTCCCAGAAAAATCTAACCACTCCCAGCCACACAGCCATTTAATAGTCATCAATAAGCAGTTTACTTTCATTACATAATAAAGGTCCCACGTGATCTAAATCATAAAAGAAAACAGAAGAACCACAAGCTGGTTCTCATGTGGTATACTTTGATTTCTTTTCCTACTTCAGTTTCCCTGCGATTTCTAGCCCTAATTCTAGCAACTAGTTACATGATCTTAAACAAGTCACTTAGCTTTTCTAAACCTTGATTTTTTCTCACATGTACGATTCCTTTAGTTAATGTTTAGAAGATTTTTTTTTAAACCTCAAAAATGTACTTTCAGACAAGCTTAAATCTTTTCAGATTCACTGTCTTCAAAGAGCCTCAGGACATTTGCATTATGGTTGATCAGGCAGGACAGGATCACACAGGGTCGGAGGCTGCCCAGTCTCAGCATCAGGAGTTTTCTACTCACCTGGAGAGCCCCTGGAGTCTGATCCTGAACAAAGACACATTATCCGGACCTGGCATTATTTACCCAGCTCAGAACACAGCGGCAGTCTTGGCAAGAGAGGAGGTTGGAGACTGCTTTTGTGGCACTTGCTGCTGCTTTATGGGTTTGCATTTGTAGTGCTAGGACTTTCTTTTCATCTCTTTTCTTTCCTTTTCCTTTTCTAATTGACACAGTGCCTGTACATTTAAATACTTGCAACCGGGTGTGGACATCTTGTATAATAGCTGTATTGGTTATAATGGCCTGTAACAGAAGTGAATGATTGAGACCCAGAAGAATGTACTAAAAATGAAACCCCATATTTGATGTTTTCTCTATAACAAAAAAAAACTGCCTAATTATTTAATTAAGAACAATGATCAATTATTATATAGCTGAAAAAATGTTGGATAAAATTTAATATATATACATGTGTATATATATGGCACTTAAAGCTTTTGAATTCTTTTTCCACTAAACCTGGATTTTCAATCTCTGTTTTAGTTATTTTGGTTCTTTGTTCACATGAACTTTCTTTCACAAACAGCCAGTATTCTGAGGTCTTTTGCTGACCAGATCAAATACTTCGAGACAAGTGACATCAAAAGGCCTTGTTTAGATAAATGGGCTTCTGAAGTAGCAAGATTACGGGCATATGTTGATATCATGACAAAATATTTTCAAATATGTTTTTTTTTTTCTTCAGGTTTTGTATTTGTTTTAATGAGGGTTGGAATTTGGAAATGAAGTGCCCCATAATCCTCATGCTCACTGGCTGACAGGTCCTCCACCTCAGCATTCCTCCTCTGGATCTTTCAGGTTCCTTACTTCTGGTAAGGATATGGTAGGGTGGGACATCCCTGGTGGTCCAGTGGTTAAGGATCTGCTTTCCAATGCAAGGGACATGGATTCAATTCCTCGTCTGGGAACTAGGATCACACATGCCCTGGAGAAAGTCTGAGTGCCATAGCTAAGACCCGACACAGCCAAATAAATAAATTAGTTAATTTAAAAAAAAAAAAAGTGGTAGGACACATTCATTTACACTGAAGGAAGCTTTGTTTTGTTTTTAGGTCCCAGGCCTTTATATAAGAACAAAGTGATGAGTGATGTGGGGATTAAAGTCAAGAGCATCATCCTACTTCACCTTCCCTCCAACCAGTTTCTCCAAACTCCCTGCCTCCACACCCTTTGTGTTCCCAATTCCTTTCTTAGTGAATGAAGAACTTAATCCCAAAGCCCTGGTACAAACCTCAGGGTTCTCTCCCTAGCTCTCCCTTCCTCTCCCCCAACACCCCATTCCTGGGGAGAGCAGGCACCTCGGTCTGAATGCACAGGAGAGCCCAGAGAGGTGACAGACACCGAGGGAAAGGCCTCACCCTCGGGGACTGGGACGCAGGGGTACAGTGTATTGACGTGAGGGCCCCCATGGCCTGGGGTACCAAAATGGGGCCCTGGTGTCAGAGGAATGGATATGGGTCCCCCTGAGAAGGGAGACCCAGCAGCCTCAAAATCCTCTCTTTGGAAATAGTCGCTGCTTGATTGTTTGCCCTTCTGGCAATGGTTGCAGAACCACAGCGGGACCACGTCCTTCAGCCCAAGCTGCTGGGCGAAGTGGCCGATGTGCTGCAGAGTGGGCTTTGGGCACTGCAGGCTCATGCTCTCCGGGCTGCCTCTCACTTGGTTCTGCACACTCGTCTGCTCGCTCTTCTGGGCCTGCACCAGGGTCTCTCCCTTGCATATCTCCTGCAGATTTTGCTGTTGTCAATTTCCTCCACCCACTTCTGCAGCAGAGGCCGCAGCTTATACGTGTTCTTTGAAACTGAGTTGCAAAGCCTCCAACTGACAGGTAGTCCTCTGGCTGAACACCTTTCCAAAGAGAACCCCCAGGGTGAGCCCCACATTGGTCTGGGTATATCCCAGGGTGATCTGCTTCTGCTTTAGGAGTTTGGCGAATTGTTCCAGGTCTTTCTGAAGAGCTTTGATGTCCTGGGACTCCTCAGGGTCCACTCCAGTTTCTCCTTGCCCAGCTTCGTGGCGCCTGAGTGGGGCGGCGCCATGGTCCGGGGAGGCCCCCTCAGAGTTGCTCTCCACCCTGGCTCCTGCCTCGCCCTCTGGCTGAGGTGCCCTTCAGGACGCCTCGGGGCACCGGTAGGCCATCCTTCTGCACAAGTCATAGGGTCGGGGGAACGGGGAAAGCCCCCACACGTCATGCTGGGCACAAGCCCTGGCTGGATTCCTAACCCACCCGGAGGCCCTGGAAAGCTCATCCAGGTCTCAGGATCAACCCAGCCCGCCTGGCTGTGGCCCTCCCTGCCGATGGCCTCCACCGCCCAGCCGGGGCGAGAAGGCCTGAAGAAAGTTTTAAAGATCCATTAGTGAACTAATAAAAAATCTTTTCTAGGGCAACAACTATGAAGGTACTTTTTATGTCTTCTTTGTGATTAGGGGTGAGAGAAATGAAGAAGCATATGTTTTTGTATATATATATTTAAGTTTGTACTTAAAAACTGCCCCGAGTTCTTGATTATCTCAAGGTGAAGACAGTGTTAAATTACTTGTGGTGACTGCCTGTCCGATTGAATATATAGCAGAAGGACAAGGTAAAGGGTAAAATGGACTCAATGCAGAGTGAGCTGTGGGGTTTGAGACTGCGCTGAAGGAGCAGGCAAGGGAGATGGGGATGGTGTCCTGCCTTAATGAAATCCCACTTGTAGAATGTGGATGGCTTTCTTTTGACTCCAAACTGGAGTCTCTCTTCTCTGTGGTGATTGGCGTGTAGGGACTGGTACTCCTATGAACACACATGAAGGAAACAGGCAACTTAAAAGATGACGATTTATGTTCTCAGAATAAACATTGGGAAGTATCAAGTTCACCCCCCTGGAAACTACAAGGGTCTGTTGTTATATGATAGGACCTGGGTTTACTCAGAACTCACAGGACATGTAAGGTTTTAAAGCAGATGTAGTTGGTAAGAAAATGGTAGCAATATAGACCAAAGGGACTAGAAGGGAAGATGGAATCAGAGAAGGTCCTTAACGCATTAGAGATTTCTGAGTCTACAGTTGCACTGTCTAATTTGGTAGCCGCAGTGACTATTGAGCATTTGAAATGTGGCTGATCTGATTTGAGATGTGCTATAAGTGTAAGATGTAAAATGTCTTCAAGAAAATAGGTTCTGAAGACTTAGTTATGAAAAAGAATGTAAAATGTCTTGTTAATAAAGGTTTCATACTGCTTATATGTGAAAACAATAATATTGTGGAAATGTGGGTTTCAATAACATGCTGAGTTAATTTCACCTGTTTCTTTTATGTTTTTTCTAAAACTAACCCTAACCCTAACCCTATCCCTAACCCTAAGCCTAATTTTGACTATCAGAAAATTTTAAATTACTTATGCAAGAAAATTTTATATTACTCACATTTACAATGTACATTATCTTTCTATAGGGTAGGACTGCGCGCAGGAGCAATCCCTCTATATTTGAATGTGGGTAGATATAAGAAGGATGCTCATGTTAAGAATTTTAAAACCTGTGTTTCTAAAATAAATTCTGTAAAATGGTGTAGCAACATAGCTTATTATGATGTGGAATTGGCTATGCCATAGGTTAAGTAGCTTATCCCACAACTTAATAACACTATTCAATAAAATCCCATATATGTATTGGCTTAGAATAGAAGTGTCCTATACCTACCAAAATGAAAAAAAGAGAAGGAAAGGATATAAAGAAACTGTGTTAACACTGGGGAATAGAAGCCATTCATTCAATACAACTCCCACAATTAGAGAAATTTCAGAAACAATTAAAGGATTTGGAAGTCCCTGAGGATTCATTCTAAGAAAGTCTGTCATCTTCCTCCTGGAGAGTCAAAGAAACATATGCTTTAATGCGATTTTTGCTATCTGAGGACTGTGTTCTAGGTAATTTCCAACATGCTGAGCATTTCCCCTCATTTTTCTCCAGAAGAGTCCTGCATGAATTGGGTCTTCAAAGAGAAAATTTTTTATTTCCATATGAAGTCACTCAATGTCCCCTCCACGTTAACCCATCCTTTAAGGAAAGATACCTTCTCAGAAGACTGTTCTACCACATCGCTCATCACTCCCGAGATGTTTTTCAGTCCCAGTGTAATTATCTCCATGATGGAGGAGGCTCCAGATGCATTTATTTGCCCCTCTCTGTGACTGGAAAATGTATTCCATATTCAGTTAAAGTCAGTAATTAAAACGACCTAATCTGCATTCACTTTGTAACCACCAGCTGAAACTCCCCCTCCGTCAACCCCAGAGGTGGGAGGGCTGCTGCATTTAAACCCACACTGAAGATCTCTGATTGGCTGGTGCGCAGTTAGAACAGGTGAAATAATCTAATCTGGAATATTGCTCTCCTCACCTTTTTTTAATAAAGATTTGCCTCACCACAGACCTTAATATAACAGCAGTAAAGGCAAGAGAGGAAATTGGAAACACGGCCAGGAGTGTGCCTTATGGTTCATAACAGCCCCAAATTGTTACTGTTTATTAAAACTAACACCCTTTTGTGAGTGAGGGTGTGGATCAAAATATCCAGTGGTTTCTCTTCTTCAATATTCCCTTTTTTTATAGCACTGAGTTTAATTTCAATTTTAGAGTTTCATTAAGTTTTTAAAATTGTTTCTGACTGAAACATTGACTTAAAAAGGCAACTTGTCTGTAATTTGTCCCTGTTCCTTATTTCCGTTATTTATTTCAATCCGTAGGAGATGTCTGTGGATGGATGACCTCTTGGGCCACTGGGACAAGAAAGAGTTAAGGCAGGTGAAGGACCAGAGGAGACAGAAGTCCAGAGAACTGCCTCACAAAATACAATTAAGGGCCTTTCCCAGGCCCATGGCGCTCTGGTGCTGCCAGAGGTAAGGAGGCTGAGCACAATGTTCTCCTTGTCCACACACCTCCCTTTTGTTTCAGCAGCATTTTGCCTCCCACACATGCAAAAGTTTGAATTTCCTGTTGGCTCTGAGGTGAGATTTATAACATTTATTAAGGTTACTATTCATTGTGAATTTACTGGGCAATAAGCCTAAGAGCTTTTAGGGGTTTAATTGCCTATGTTTACGGGGGTTGCAAAGCTCCCCGCAGAGTCACTGTCAGCCAGGTTGGCCAAATGTGGACTTCTTGGAGTGCCCGGGGCACATGTCCTAGTCCAAGGGGAAGGTCAGGGAGAGCTGAAGGGCTCAGAGGAGACAAAGCCCTCAGGGCATGAGATCGGTTTTTTTCTGCTCTGGCTGTTTTGGTCCACTTCCCGCTGGCTCATCTACCTCATTCTGGCCAAGTCTGAAGACATATTTGAATGTTCCATTCTCTCCAGGAAGAAAGAGAAATAATTTGAAATAATTGCATGAGGGAAGAAGAGAGGGAAAGAAGGGCTGGCAGTGGAAGTAAACACATGTTGCAAACGTAATATGGGCTGCATAAACTGTTTCATGTGTATTGTCACATTTAGTCTTCACAGCAGTCCTGTAAGGCAGGTATTATTACTCCCACTTTACAAATGAGGAAATTGAGGCTTACAGAATGAAATCACTAGTAGAAATGAAGACCGCTAGTGAATGGAAGAACCAGGATTTCAACTCTATTTTTCTGTGGCTCCCCAGTCCTGGTTGGGAGCTCCACATTTCATTCACTCCTGTTTAGCCCTTAGTTGCCACTCATTTAACCTACACAATTGGTTCAGGTGTGTCATCAGGACATTTGAAAGTACAAGGTTAAACTTACTTTTAAGATGGTGGGTTTGTTTTATTTCAAAAAGGTAGCTTTTTTGCAACAGCCTTAACCCTTGACCTCACCAAACCCTTGTAGAATGGAATGAATGCACAAGAGTGGAGTAAAGTAACTGAGCAACGCTGTGGGCCAGGCAGGACAAAGGGACTGTAGAGGGTCTGTCAGTCTGTGAGAGGGAGAGCTACTGAGGCATTTCACTAATTTGACAAAAGAGTGGGGAAAAGAAGTCCTCTGGCTCATTTCATCCATTCATTTATTCAACAGCTATTTGGAATGCACTCACTGTGTGCTAAGCACTGCATTAGGCACGGGGGATGCTAGATACTTCAGCACTCTGCCTGCTCCCCTCCTGCCATGCAGAGGCAGACAGGATGCTGCTCACACCCTGTCTCTTAAAGGCTCTTTCAAATCTACCCAAGTTCTGTCACAGTGACAAATTTCTCAGGTTTCTTAAAGAGATGGTTTAACAAAGGGAAGAAACAAAGCAAAAGACAGAAGTGAAAGAGTTGATGAGCAGACAGTGTACTCTTTATGTGAAAAAAATAAGCAAACACATATACATACGCCTACATTTGTATATATACATAGTGCTGGGCTTCCCAGGCTGCGCTGGTGGTAAAAGAATCTGCCTGCCAATGCACGAGACGTCAGATAAGTGGGTTTGATCCCTGAGTCAGGGAGATCCCCTGGAGTAGGAAATGGCAACCCACTCCAGAATTCTTGCCTGGAGAATTCCATGAACAGAGGAGACTGACAGGCTACAATCCATGGGGTTGCAAAGAGTCAGACACGACTGAGTGAGCACACACACATACATAGTGCAGTCTTCATATCTTCACATGAAATAAATAAATTAGTAATATATATACATGTATACATACACATACATAAAGATGCATGTGTTCACACCTGTGTGTGTGAAATTAGCCTGATGTACAGTCCAAAACGCCATTACAAATTTGATTGGTCTTGTAACAGGCAGAAAACCTACTGGCACAGAGGACTAAGCGGTGGAGCCATCATTGTTGGAAATGTATTGTTCAGGACATTCGTTCACTTATTGATGCAGCAGTAGAAGTTGAATCAGATTCAGTTATTCAGTTGAAGAATAAATTGGAATATTTCAGTGCATTTCTTTTAAAAAAAAAAAAAGCCACTTTAAGCTTATGTATTAAAATGACAAAGTCTTAAATAGGGGTCTCTTTTTCTAAACAAAAGATATGCAAATTGCAATTCAAGATTTATATTATGATAAAAACTGAAATACAAAAGAGTCATTATCCTGCAAAATGTAAAAGTACATTGCTTCATGAGTCTATAATGATATAATGGGATATTGATGTAATAAAAGGTGTCAGAAAGGAGACAATGACCTTAAAATTTTAAGTCAGAAACATTAGAATTGAACAGTAAGTATCTACCCACCTAACTATCCATCTATCTATTGCATATTTTAGAAATTTGAGGTGAGGAAGAGTATATTTTTATCTGCTGATGGTGTAGCCATAATAAGGGGTGTGGAGTTAGAGAACGGGAATTGTTTTTCACATAACCATTCCGACTCTGAAACTGGATAAAGATTTTACCTTGAATTTTAGATTAATAGTACTATCTTTCCTAAAAATCAGTGGTGTGTTATGAGGCTTGGAAATCATTCCTGGCCTAGCCACAGGACAGCAAATGTCAGAGACGCCAGTTCTCCCTGCCTAAGTATGAAAGACTTGCCCACAGTGAGTTTGCAAGGACTCTTAGTTTTTAAGATGATGGGAGCAATTTACAGTTAATCATTGTATGTCACTGCAAAAGAATGGATCAACTTAAAGACACTGCAATAGAACACAAAAGATTTACTCTATCAAATCACAGGGAAATTGTAGCAAACTATTTACATTTGAAGTTATTCTACGGCTTATTTTAAAAAGGGGAAGCATGTGTGTGTGTGTGTGTGTGTGTTTCAGGGGAGACACACTTTAAGTAATCAAGTGATATACCACATGTGAAGCAGACGCACAGGCTTGTTCCCACTACCAAACAGAGCAGAAGGCCTGGTTTAGCTTTATTTGGCAGGAATTTATATACTTGCTTCACTATTTGATCTTAACTTAAACAAAGGATGTTGGTCTCAGCCACCACTGATTTCAGGGTAACAGCTCTGCCTTCTCTCTGAAAGGCAGCAGGATTGTGACACTTCGAAAATCAGATGGTTGCACAGTATGGAAGTTTCTTAAATGTTTATTTATTGTAGTGAGCCAAACCCTCCTTTTCTTGTTTCTGAGTGTGCGATCAATTGCACTGAAAGCTGTAGGCAGAAGGATCTTACTTTCATACAATTGTCAGAACCTTGGCGAGGCCATGCAGAACAAACCCAAACAAACCAGGGACTCTAAATGAGGCCTAAGAACCTACTCTGAGCCCAAACTCCTGATAATTTTCCAGTTCAGAAAGTTGCTGAGGGTCCTCTGTCAGGGTGAGCTCATGGTTTATGATTTCGGAGCCTGTGCAACGCTCCCTTCTATTTCATCTTGACTTAATGTCATTAGTCTTCCTTCACAGAAACCTGAGCACTCATTTTCTAATCTGTCTAGATGATACGCTGACAGCATTTTCCCTGATCGAGACTTTACCATTTATGTCTCTGCCTCTGTTAATCATTTGCAGAAATGAGATTTATAGTAAAAAGGATTAAATCAATTCTGACTACCTCCCAATTCTTAGGTTTTCGGGGATTTTTGATGAACACAGAAACCATGGCCCCTCAGAGATGCTTTCCTAAGAAGATCTTTCTTAGCTTTGTGAGGTGGCCTTTCAGCGTCTCCGAGTCTCTGTGGATCATAGCAGGTCCACTTCTCCATGTTTTGTTTGGCAACCACGCCCGAGAGGCTACACTCGGAGCCAACTCAAGCTGTTTTTGATTAGAATCGATGAGTGAGCCATCCATTCTCTTCTCCTTCATTCTCCATCTTTCCTTCATTCTCTTCTTCCCAGTCCGAAGATGAGTACCCTTAGGAAAGGTATCAACCGATTTCAATTAAGTGTTTGTCTTTTGAGTTTCTCATCATGGGGTAAATTGTGACATTTTTAGCCGGCAGGGATTGAAGAGAAAAATTGCACTAATCGCAACTAAATCACAGTTTATTTTGTTCCTTTCTAATTTCTCTAATCTTTCACTGACTTGAAATTCCTACTATGTGTCAGGCCTTGTGCAAGGCCAGGGACTTTCACGAACTGCAGTCTTCCTTCCGTATTCACAGGGGACAGGTTCCAGGACTCCCATGGATACCAAATCTGCAGGAGTTAGTTGAAGTCCCTTATATTAATATAAAATGATGTAGCATTTCCATAAAGCCCACACGCACCCTCTTGTTTACTTTAAATCATCTTTACCTACCTAATACAGTGTAAATGCTATGTAAGTAGTTGCCAGCACAGCAAATTCAGGTTTTGTTATTGAGAACTTTCTGGAATGTTTCTCCCATATATTTTCAGCTGTTTGAATCCACAGATGAGGGTAGTCGTTCCCTTCTCCAGGACATCTTCCCAACCCAGGGATCAAACCCAGGTCTCCCACATTGCAGGTGCATTCTTTACCACCTGAGCCATCAGGGAAGCCCTATAAAGGGTCAAGTCAACTGTAATCATTTTCTTTCTTTCTCCTCCTCCCTTTGTTCCTTCCTTCCCTCAGTGGTTTTTTTTTTTTTTTTCTTTTTTCCAAATTTACTCTTATTATTTTGCTTAGTTGCCTTGGATTTCTTCCTCTGATCCTCATGGTGAGTGCAGGGATAGCATTTCCTGAGTTTTTTCTTCATTCTGTAAATCCTGTTTATCCCACGAGCTATGCTATCTAGCAAGAAGGACAGTGATCATATTGACATATCCTTGGCCATGTGTCTAGACCAGAGTCAATGCCTTTAAATTCACTGAACTACTTACTCACCAAAAGTCACTCTAAATCATCTGCTCTATGTCATTCCATTTGCTGTCTACTGCAGTCTAGAAAATATCTGGACCACAGTTCTCTCTGTTTGATTTCCTCTGTCTGGCCCTGTGTTCATCCCCTTGGTCTAGGTAGACATTTTGGCTTCTCTGGCTTTTAACCTTATTACTAGATAGATTCTAGGTCCTTTAACACAAAATGCAGATCTTTCAGACTCTCCCCTTTTGGGGCCACTCTTGGAAACAATTTGATACTAGAGATATAGTTAACCTATACACCCAGAATGTTTTTACAGTACCATCTCACTTGGTAGGTATAGGGCTTGCTGCTGTCCCTGGGTTTAACGTGGGAAAGATGAGTAATGTGTCACACATTTTGGCCTCAATTTGGAGTGTATTTTTTCACCATGGTGAACTGGCTCATGTCTGTATATTTTAAAGTCATTGTGTCATTTCATTTTCCCACTGAGGGTTAAATATTTGTATGTGTAGGATTTGTATCTCATACACACAAAGATTTGATTGTCCAAGATCCTAGCAGTGGTTGCATACATTGTGTCTTCATAGGGATTAGACTCGGAGGTGGTAGAAGCACCCTACAAATTTTGGACTGAGATAGTATGGGGACCTGCACACTGTAACCACAGGCTAGGAAAGAACCAGAAGTTTCACCCATACTATAAAGGTAAACTTCTGGCACTTCCTCAAGATATGACAGGTTAAAAAGGAACATCAGAAGTAGGATCCAGGGTACCTCACTTTTTTGTTAGTTTGACATAAAGGATTTAGCAAGTAGGAATAGAATAAGAAGCATTACTAACTCTGGTTTCAAGGATTCAGTCAGTCACATTGTGTGGGGTGCTCACCGCCATCAATATTCACAAACAACACCTCCCCTATACACAGCATTCTGCTGAAGATGCAAATTCTTATAAAATACAGTTCTTCCTTTCCAAGAGCTTATGATGAGTCTAAAAGAGACCACTACAGGCTTAAATGATAGAAGCCACTATATATAAGACTTGTTTGGACTATATCATGCCGAGGGTGCACCAAAGACAGTACAGTAACTGAAACTGAGATGAAGGAGAACTTGCTTAAAGATGTGGCCTACTTCACTGGTGTGTGACCTGCACTGTCTCATGGGACTAATGATACTGGGCTGTCACGATCTTAAAATTCTTAGTAATTTAATCTTTGAATGTGTTCCGTAGGTGACACCCTAAGGTAGAATGGAGCAGGCACATGAACAGGGAATATACATATACAATAAGCATGGCTGTCTGTCTTTGCTGCCCCATTCAGACTTGGAATTCACAATGCCCCAGCTGAGTGTACAATTCTGGTGGACCTACAATATGCGGGAGTTACTGTGGAAGACTCAAAGCAAGTACAAGGTCAAAATGTTATATCCATGACTATAAGCAAAGGAGAGGGGACGCTGATATGTCCCGGAGGCCAGGTTTTTCATTCCACCAGAATTTGCTTCAAACACAGATCACAGAAAGAAGGCATGGTGTTCTAAGAAATGCAAACAATCAAAGCATCATATCATATCCTTCTTTTACTCATGTTACGTCCATGTGTTAGCCAATCACTTAAGCTGAAAATGATGACACAGAAGTAAAGGAAGTGGTAGGGCAATCCAGAGTCCTTGTTTCCCCTCTTCCTTCCCTTTTCATCAGTAAATTGAAAGCATGTTGGTGAATGTGTATGTATAAATAAAAGTGATAAAAGCAGTTGAGTTAGTTTTGTGTACCATTTCCACTCTTTGGTAGCAAAATACATATGCATGTACAAACTATGAAATAAAACTAATGCAATTTCAGTAATTCTGCACATAATATAAATACTTTTGTATTTACATTTAAAACTGGCATTGCACATATAAAGATGACCAGTAAATAAAATTCATGCTAATAATTAAAAATCTTAATTTTTGTTTACTTAGAATTGCATTAATAGAAAATTAAAAATGTGACAATTCAAAGGAGATACCACAGAAGAAATAAAATTTTATACTTCTTCCTGTTTTTTGAACAAAGGCCTCCATATTTTCATTTTTCACTTGGTACCACAGACTATACATCCCCTGCCTGAGGGTCTTGACGGAAAGATGAAACTTGCAAAAGCAAAAAGCTTCTATTGGAAGTGCTACTTTTATGCCCTAAAATTGATCTATTTGATTTGGTCTGTGAATACCATAATGAAAGTGTGAACACTCAAAAATATTTGATCTATTGATTCAAAGCTTCGAAAATTAAACCTACCCCAAATACTTTTTCATTTAAAATTTTCTCTTCTGGTTACTCTATGCTCTTTAAATTTTTTTGTACATTCAACCCTTAAACCTTCATCTGTAACAGACTTGGAGTAAGGTATAGGGCAAGTCAACCTAGGTTTTTCTTAAAATGTTGTATCATCACCCATGACCTTAGTTGTCTCCAGAATCACATTTAAACTCCTGATTTTTCTTTGTAAGTTCTTTATAAATATTTATTTTAATTTTCATTCATTTCTATTCACTGACTGTCCATGCCCCTGGGTTGCTGTGGGTTCTTGGTTCCAACCCAGCAACCATCTCAATAGTTCCTTTATGGAACTCATCTCTTCTACCTCTAAGTCACATATACCACTCTTTCTACCTGGAACAATCTCAGTGAGCCATCTGATTACTTCTATTTCTCCCGTCTCTCAATGCAAAAAGAGAAAAATGGAGATTTCTCAGTCTCACTCCACCTCAGCTCCACTACAGATCCACCAAAAGAGAGGAGGAAGTACTTTATAACTATAAAACACTATACACACACAAAGCATGGCTATTAAAGTTGTTTTAATTATGTTGAGAACAGTTAATACTTCTTTAAGGCTTACTATAGCCAGGCAGTGTTCTAAACCTTGTGTGTATTAATGCATTTATATTCTCACAACAACACAGAAAGGTTAAGTAACTTGTTAAACAGCTAGTAAGTGGTGGAGGTGGGATTCCACCCCAGCAATCCCCCATTTACCTTCCTAAGGGAAGGTGTGGAAAGTCTCACGACACCATACTTTGGTGTGCCATCACACTGATCAATTAGCATGTACTTAAGAAGACTCTGCTTTAATGTGCCCAAGAGAAAGGGAGGACAGAACACCCCGATTTTTATATTGATGATTGCCTGCCAGAAAAATCCGCTCACTGTTTGCCTCTATGTTTCTGTCTGGTTCAGCTTTGTTTTTTAATTTTGAAGCGCAGACCTTCTCTGGGAAGTTAGATTTTACTTTGATATTTCCACCCGAGGCTGGAGCTTGGAGAGCGTGCTCTCTCGCACAGATGCTTACTCGAGCTGTGTGACCACCAGCCTAGGAGACTCCGCTGCAATCTGCTTGGAACTTCCTACAGGACCACCCAGAAGCTGCAGCTGGTGCTGAGAACTGCGGTGGCCGCCTGTTTACATGAGAACGTGAGTTGAAGGAAGTGGACAATACCTGCTTTCTGCTGTCAGCCAAGGACTCCATTCCCATGGAAAGATTTGATGTGTAATCTAGAATATTCAAAAGTTTTAGGCCCCAACTATTTTCCAGACATGGGAAAAAACTGGGGCAAAAGGGAGTTTCTCCCAGGATGCTGGCAGCCTCTCTCTGGTCCGGGAAAACCAGCTGTAGGTCTGGGACCATGGTTCGGACAGACTCCAAATGTGCTGATCCTCAGATAGACCACGTTGAAAGAGCCATTTTCTCATACAAAGACTTTCCATTGAATCATATCCTATGCACTATCTCTGGCTTCTCAGAGAGGAACAACACTGAACTTGTAAAGAAAACAAAAAGTGTCCTTAAAACCCTGGCCCATATCTTTTGCGGATAGCCAAGTTCATGCCTAGCCACCCCGGGAGGGCATTTGGCAACAGTCGCAGAAGAAAGCTTTTCTGTCCTGATGAATAACAGTGTCCGGAAGAGCTGTCTTGCAGGGTGAGGGGTGCCTGTGGAAGCAAGGCAGAGTTTTATGGAGCTGTTAGCGACGCCTTTATAGCACACTTTAGGTAGCAGATTTTTTGCTGAACAGGTTATCTTACTTCTGTGTTTTTGTAAATCAAACTCTTCTTTACAATTTTGTTTTGGACTACTTCAGAGGGCTCACAAATTAAAGAATTCCTAACATCTATTTCCACAGTAAATTCAGATTTTCAGAGATCAAGTTGCCTTAAATTAAGGGGGACCTGTATCACCAACTTGGTCCCTTCAGTTTTGCCATTTCACCAGGGCCATGTCAAACCATCTGGACTCCATGAAGCTAACATGCCCTGCGAAGGAGAAAGAAGCAGGCTAGCCACCTGGAGACAAATGTTGCAAGTCGATGAGGCCTGTCCTCTGTTGAAGGCATAAAGCATATTCTTTGGGGTTGAGCCTTGAGAAGAAGAGCACACTCAGATTTACTGAACTGGTACTATGCACCAGGCATTTAATTGCACGATAGCCCCATGAGGGTAGAAGATAATGAGATAAAACTTAATAAGCACCTACTAGCCAATGGGCATGAAGCTAGTAACTTCATTTTTAAATGTATTGTTTCATTTAGTCTTTGTAATTAGGGTTGCCATAGTTAGCAAATTAAAATCTAGTTAACATCTAGTTACATTTGAATTTCAGATAAGTAACACATTCTTTTCAGTATAAATATGTCTCATACAGTATTTGGGATATACTTATACTTAAAAATGTTGTTTTCTACTTTAAATTCATATTTAAGAGGGGGTTCTGTATTTTATCTAGAGGAGGAAATGGCAACCTACTCCATTATTCTTGCCTGGGAAATAACATGGACAGAGGAGCCTGGCAGGCTACAGTCCATGGGATTGCAAAGAGTCGGACACAACTTAGTGACTAGATCACTACCACCACCTGTATTTGACCTGGCAATGCTGTTTGGAAGAATCCTAAGAAGAAACGATTATTATTCCCATTTTACAATTGAGGAAACTAAGACTCAGAGACATTTTTTAAAAATTGCCCACAATGGCAAGTAAAGATAGAGGAATTGGGATAACTGTTTCTGTTTGATTTTAAACCCTATACTGTCAGCAACTATACCATACAGTCTCCTCATCTAGGCTAATAAATAGAGTCAGTTTTATTCAGTCAAATAAACTGCCTCAAGAGAAAGAGCTAACTTCAATATTAAGTACTAGATATTTATTAATGATCTACCGAATCCAAAGCCTTGTGCTAGGGCTGGAGACAAGAAAAGATGCATATGAGGATACTTTACGAACCAGGACCTGCTCTCATAGGAAAATATAATATAGTGGAGAAGATGAATGAGAGATGAGGAGAGGGAGTTGAGGGAGAGGGGAAAATGCTAAATATATTTCTAGTCAATTTCAGGTGTTTTAAGCAGAAACATCAGTGTTGTAGTTGACTCTGCTTTAAAAATCCTGAGGTCCACTTTTGAGAGCCTTGGTGGTATGGAGGTGGGGTCCTGAGGAAAATGGATGACCATCCTTGGTGTCCCCAAGGAGCAAGATTCCTATAAGAGATTAGCAGCTGCCACTTTGTGGAGTCACCAATTCCTCAGGTCCATGGCTCCAGGTCACACAGAGACTTTCAGAGTTGGTAGTGGCTTGTCTGTCACATTGCCCACCTCACTGATACCAGGGTCACCCTGGCAAAGCTGCCCAGGGAAGGCTACCCCTTCCTCCCTCAGCACTTTATGTGAAACCTGCCCATTCTGCCAACTTGTGTGAAGATGGCCAAAAGAGATTTGTTTTAGAAAGGCAGAATCCAAGAAAGCAAGTCTTAGAAGCACAAAGAAATTAGAATCATCATAGGATAATATTTGAGTTCTTCCTCAAGTACCACGTCAGATGTTTCTTAAGTTTTATTCCTAAACATCACAAGAAAACAATAAGGTAAAAATTGCTCTCTCTTCCTTACAGATGAGAAAACTGAGACTCAAAGATGGTAAGGGACACGCTGAAGGTCACACAGTCAGGATGAAGAGCTATCTGCTCTGAACTATGTTTTTTGTAAAGCATTGTGTTCCCTCCTTAAAACAAAGGGAATGGGACCTTTTCCCCTGCAGGCAGGCAGAGAAATTCAAATAAACAGCAAGCAGAAAGAGATGATGTTCAGGGCCTTGGTGAAAAGAAATGGGGCTGAATCTAATACCATTCTCTCTTATCTCTAATTGAAACTGAGGGTAGACATGCCTGTTTTTGCAGCTAACATCAAAAATAGAAATCAACACAGCACAAATGAATATCTAATGTTATAGCTTACGGTATGATTCTTTTTCCTATGTCATTTTACAAAATAGAAAAGATTTGGGAAGAGAAACTTAGAAACAGACACAGAAGACGCTTATGTCTTGATAGTAAGGACCGTTTTAAAGTTGAAGTTCTGGTTTTGATAAGAAAAAGCTTTTAAGAGTGCTTTTTATACAGCATTGTATATCTGTATTTATAGTCAATTCCTTCCTTCACTTTGCCTCTCTTGTGCTACAATGGTAACTTTCCCTTCATATTTTCCCAATGGTTAACATTCTACTTCTGAAAATTATCCATTAAAATTTTATCAATTTTGTGTTTTGGTGAGACAGTATGAGGAAATGCCATTGTGAAATTAGATTTTTCTTTGACATCAGGCGCCCAGTCAGCAATCCAATCCCATGTGTTTCTATTGAGACATTAGGGTTTGATATAATTTTGGGCAGAAAACATTTTAAAAATGAAACAATTGAATTTTCTAGATGGTCTTGGGGACCACTTAACTTAAGAGAATACACTTCCAAATCAAAAGCCTTTCAATCATTTTAAATATTATTTGGATGATATTTGCTCTGTGTGTAGTAGCAGTTTGAATTTGTATTGAATGTTTGACCGGCTCATGCACACATAGATGATGTATGAAATTATTATTTCATATTTTTCTAGTGTTTGCATTGCAAGTGACATCTGGCTGACAGGAACTTGGAGAAATGGGATACGAAGTGAATGCTGCAGTTACCACAAGCATCGTATTTATCAAAAGGTTTAAGGTTGGCCTGTCTTTGTTTAACATATGAAACTTGGAACATTGACTGGGAAGCTCTGTGTTTTTGTGTTGCCTGCATGTTTTAACAGAGCTGTTTAGGAAAAGAGCAGTCAAAGAATAAACACTAATTGTATTATTTGTTCTGCTCATGAAAGTAAATATTATACATTCTAATTTTAAGAAAACACACTTAAATTAAATTTGATATAATTTCCATACATTTTGCCTGTATTCAGAGAATTTACAGACTTCATGTTAGACAAACATGCATATTGAGCACTAGTCATCATTATTCAGAAAAGGCAATGTGGAAGAAAAAAAAACTCAACTGCATTTTTAGTTCTATTTTCTAATTTGTGAACGTGCAAAATTGAAGGAAGATGTGAAAACATGTAGTACAGTGTTTGCAAGCTCTGACTCTGTTGAAATACACACATATAAACATACACATTTTCCTATTCTGCCTTTTCATGGAGGTCATGGTGCCAATTATGAATTTAGTCATGAGAAATAGTGTTCATTCAACAAAAATTTGTGAGCGTACTACTATGAACTATGTTCTAGCTGGGTATTGGAAAATGCAGAGGAATCAGACAATTCCTGCCCTTAATGAACTCACAATCAGGTAACAGAAGAGGTAAATATGGAAACCATTAAGTTCAATAGAGGGGTTTAGATACCATAAGAAAAGAGTGGAAGCATTGACAAAGTTGGGCAAAATGGTTACAGTGGTCCGTCTACCAAAGGCAGATTGGGAAGCAGAAAATGCATTATGTGGGCTGCTGTGAAAGCCTTTCAGGTATAAAAATAAGACATGCTCATTTTTTGAAACTTGAAAATTTCAGGAAAGTAGAAAGATGACAAAAATCATCCTTGTTATTATTGTCTAAAGACAAATATTGCAAACTTGCTTCTAACCTTTCCCTCCATTCTTTGCTCTCTCTCTCTCTCTCTCTAAATGTATATATATATATATATATATATATATAATTTTGGGAGCATTGTGATAGTACTGCAAAAATATTGCATGTATTAAAAAAGAAATTAGATGCTGCATTCCCAAAACCCCAACATTACTGTTGAATGTGTTTCCATGTTATCTTAAGCTCTTCCTATATACGTAGTTGTTTATGACTGAACAATACTCCAACTGATATTTAATGTCATAAACTAGCCATTACTCTGCTAGGATATTTGGTTTGTTTTCTAACTTCCTCAATGAGCAGTAAGTTGATGACTTCTAAGGAAAAATAATTCACCTGAAGAGAAAGAAATCTCCAATATGAGACAAGTGCTCGGGGCTGGTGCACTGGGAAGACCCAGAGGGCGCGGGTAGAGAGGGAGGTGGGAGCGGGGATCGGGATGGGGAATACATGTAAAACCATGGCCGATTCATGTCAATGTATGACAAAACCCACTACAATATTGTAAAGTAATTAGCCTCCAACTAATAAAAATAAATGAAAAAAAAAAAAGAACTCTCCAACAGTGGGATCCCTGGTACTAGAGTAAAGCATGACAAAGGTAAGTAACATATTTTCAGAATCTGTTAGAGTGCTAGGTACTTTACCTGTACTACTTTGTTTATTGCCACCAGAACCCTGATTCAAGCATGGTACAGTAGAAATAGACTGGATTCACCTGGAGCTACATTCAAATCTATTTCCCAACTTTGTCTAGCTGTATGATTTCTAGAAAATCAGTTAATCGTTCTGATTTTCAGCTTCCTCATTTATGAATTGGGGCAGTACTAGCATTCATTTATCTAACAAGAGCTTATCAAGCTCACAGGGTATATAAGGTATCTTGCTAAGAATCGGGGACGTAAGAGAAGTGCCATGTGTCTCATGTCTTTGAGGGGCTGGCAGCCCAGTGGCAGTCCCAGACATGGAAATAGACCTGACAGGTCCCAGGGGAACACAGAAGAGAAAAAAATGCATTCTTTCTGGTGGGGCAACATTTGGTCTGGATCCTAGTAATGAGAAATAAGTTTCAACTTGCCTTTCTGTGATGGTAGCATTCATCTTCAGCTCCCCAAGCAGTCATATGGCGGGTGTTGTGTCTATTTGTTCTGGTCCCTGCCCTGAAGAACCAGCTAGTATTAGTCCTAATGCCCAGAAGAACATGGTTTCTGTTTTATAGATAGACTTGAACACTGATTTATTTAAGAAGTGATTGTGTTGGTTTGGGAGTGATTGGTTTCTTTCAAAGTCCTTCTTCCTAAGAGATGTGTCTGACCTTGTAAACAGAGGTTACTGTTGACCCATCAAGGGATCAAGGGCCATCTTTTGACAGAGTATTTTGAAAGCTTTGTTAATCTGAATAGAACTCCTACTGAAATATGTAGGTTTTGCAAAAAGAAAATGATATTAAGCAATATGCAGACATACTCTATAATCAGATTTGGACCTACATATATTAAGTCCCTCCCTGCTTAAAATTCCCAAATCTAAAATTAAAGCTAGAATACTCAGACCTAATGGCAAGTTTTCAAACATTCATAATCCAGCAATTTAAAATGCTTCAGATACCATTAAACTTGTCAATTGAACTAAAAAGATAATTTTAGCAAAACTTCTTCCTTCTCCTCTCAAAATTTTACACAAAAGTTTATCTGAAGTTTCACCAAATATGGAGAAATAAATATATTTGCAAATTTCACTAATGAACTCTACTTTTAAAATAAAGCAATCTCCAACTCCTGTCTTCTAAACCAATGATGTATCAGTTAGCTACTGTCATACAACTACCACATAACAATCCACTCCACATCTCAGTGGATTAAAACCAGAATTTGCTTAGCTTTTGAGGGTCGAATTAACTGGGATTTGTCTTGTCTAGGCTGGTTATGGCTAGTGGTGGCTCTTTTCCACATGCCTCTTAGAGAAGAGAAATAGAAGATTGTTCAAGTACCTACGATATGATACAATTGGTGTCCATGCTCTCCTAAACTTTACCAAAATATGAAATTCTAAACTCCTGCGTCAGTCTACTTCAACCCAAGTATAGGACAGATTTTCTCTTTGGCACTGACTTATTCTACATGTCATGGAGGCCAAGTTGGTCTGGGAGGCTGCAGGAGCCAGGCAGGCAGTCCAAGACTCACCGCTGCCACTGACGGTGAGCACCTCAGTTGCCTTTGGCAGCTGCGTAACAACACAGAAACCATACAGCTGCCAGATCTCAATGAGGGTTGACCTTAAGATGGATTTTGCAAACCACTCAAATAGATCTCTCTTTTTGGCAAGTTTTCAAAGTAAAAAAGGAGAAAACAATAAAATGTCTCCAATCTGCAGTCCCTCCATCAGATTTGCTGCATGCAGCCCCCATGCTCTCCCTAGCACTGAGCCATTATCCCCAGAGGGTTCTTCAAGCCTAGGACTGAGGGAAAACAAGTGGAATATGTCTGTGAGCTGCTTGCATGAGATCAGAACTGCCTCCCCCTGTGCTGCTGGGCCCATTTTATTAGCTCTGGGAGGTATTCGGGGTTGGGGGGGCACATGAAGGGTATGGAGGAAAATTGGAGGCAAATCTTCCTGGGTATAGGAGGTATCAGAATGAGTCATGTGACTTTTCTCTTCTAAAAGAGAAGGTGACACTCGCACCCAGGCTACACCCTGGCAAATAGTAGGTGTTTGAAAAATGTTTGTTGAAAGAATGATGATTAAATGAATAACTATTTTTCTAGTGCTATTGCTTGTCTAGTTTTGGTTCACTTGATGTCGGGGGATACCTGTTTGCCCAGTGTCTTGGTGGCTCAGACGGTAAAGAACCTGCCCGCAATGTAGGAGTCCTGGGTTCAATCCCTGGGTCAGGAAGATCCCTTGGAGAAGGAAATGGCAACCCACTCCAGCATTCTTGCCTGGGAAATCCCATGGACAGAGGAGCCTAGTGGGCTACAGTTCATGGGGTTGCAGAGTCAGACACGACTGAGGTGCATAACACTTGATATGGCATAGAGGTTAATGTTATAGGTTCTATATTCAATCACTCTGTCCTTCTGTGTGAGTGTTTACTGTGTTCAAGGCATCAGAATTTGACAGCAAACCACATGCAATTACTACTTTCATGGAGCTTACAGTCTAATGAGATAAGTCAGACTTGAGTTGTGAATCTAGACTCTGACACTAGCTCTTTGTTGAAGGTTATTTTAAATCTTTGTGCCTGAGTGCCTTCATATGTCAAAAAACGTATCATCATATACCTAAATAAATTTATATACATATATATATATATATATATAAAGTTTGGAGATGCATGTGTGCTCAGTTGTGTCTGACTCTTTGCAACCCTATGGACTGTAGCCCACCAGGCTCCTATGTCCATAGGATTTTCCAGGCAAGAATACAGGAGTGAGCTGCTATTTTCTCGTCCAGGGGATCTTTCCTACCTAGGGATCAAACCCGCGTCTTCTGAGTCTCTTGCATTGCAGGCAGATTCTTTCCTGCTTGAGCCATTGGGGAAGCCACATAAAATTTACATTATATATAAGTATACATATATATATATATATATATATACATACATATACACACACACACACATGTATAAGGTATTTAGAATATCATCTGACATTTAAAAAGCGCTATGTAAATGTTTGTAATTACCTCATATATTGCTGTGAGGATTAAATGTGAAAATATGCCACAATGCTGGCATATATTAAGAACTCCATAAATGGTAGATATTATTATTTCCCATTATAAGTAGCTTTAAACAGTATTGCCATTCTAAGCTTCATGTGGGGGGTAGAAGTAGTAAGAACTGGGGTGGTGGGAGACTACAGCTGTGTCCATTGCAACTAAAACTCTAATCTGTGTTCTAATTCTCAGGCAGATACGTTGAGCAACACACACACACACACCCCTTACAGTATATTTAAGAACACAATTAGAAGGAGAAGTGCCTGGGCCCCTGAACTAAATGTTCCTAAAAACTGAAATCCATTTTTTTTTTATTCATCCTCATCTATTGCCACAGTTATTTTGCTTGGCCCTGATGGAATACAGCTGGAGAGAATTTCCCAGAAATATCAGGAGAAGATGCCATGCCAGCTAGGGTGCCTCTGTGTGTGTGTGGTTGGGCGGAGGTGACAGCTCGTTTCTGCTCTGGAGGGATCTCTGCCCATCCTCAGAGCCTGTCAACATCTGTAGAATGATGCATTTTCCTTCACACTTATATTCCTTTCCTTTATCAAGTGTTTTTTACTCTATATTGCCCTGGTCCTTTGGATCCAATGAAAACATTAAAGATCTGCCATTAATCATTCTTAATTTTATTCCCTTCTTCCTTTCTCATTGGATTTCTACGAGGGCCTCTCCTCCTGTACATAATCACTCCAACCTGTTATTTTTCCTTCTCTGTGGGTTTCTCTCTCCATTTGAATAGCTCACTCATAAACAGCATCATTGAGACTCAAGATAAGTAGATGTATAAGTGCCTGTGTACTTGAGGCTTCCCATCTGGGCAAATCCTCATCCTTCGCTGAAGCACGTCTCTGACTTCAGTTTCCACAGCCCTCTTCAACAGCCAAGGAATGGCTGCTCTCTCCTTTCCCCTCACATTGCACACCAGCAGATGTGGCACTCACAGAATCAGGCCTAGCTGTTAGCTAGGCCCCTACACAGCCCAAGTCAGTGGCTTACTCAGCACACATCTCCTTTGATAAAGCAACAGCGTGGTGATCAGGACAGGAGGAGGTGCAGAAGAGACAATAAGTACATTAGATTACATATCTTAAGGGTCAAAGCATAAAAGAGTGACAGTAACAATCAGCATGCGTAAGAAAAGTTATTATAAGCAAGATTCCAAAGAGTTGTTCTCTGTTTTCACAGGAAACAGAAGGAGAAAAAAAGCAACCTTATACTGTAGCGGGAAAGAGTTTTGCTAAACAAACAGAAGAAGCCCTTGACTTCAGAGGTGAATAATCCCAGAAATAAGCTACCAAGCAAGTTCCTGAAAGCTGTGTTATACAATGAGAGAGAATCATTTATTCTGAGTGGTTTAGAAAGAGACTTTTCTAGAAGATGAGTTGGGAGTGGGGAGGGGTTGAATTTGACAAATACATACAGTCTTAGAACTGGAAGGAGCCTAAAGGGCCCACACCATCTGTTTCATAGAAGAGGCACAGAATACATTTGCCCGAAGTTACAAGGCTAGTTCACGTTTGATACTTCAGGCTTTCCAATGCCAAGTCCAGTGCTCTTTTTGGAGCCCCAATTTAACTTGGAGATTGCGTCCTACTTTGAGATTTTTTTTAGGAGAAGAAGGAGAAAGAGGAAAATAAATACAAAAAGAAAGAAAAATGATGGGTGATTGATTTACCCTTATGGATCCTGATAAATCCAGGACGTGTTAAGGATAATTGCCCCTTCTCTGGGAGAAGGAACAGTGAACAATCACAGGTCACCATTAATCCTGAAGCTGCTTGCTAAGCCAGGGCCTGCGAAGACCTGCAGTCATGTCTTCATTGTGTTGTTTAAAGGAATGGGTTCCACAAGCAGAGACAGAGCTGTGCTGAATAGCAGCACTTACCATCAGCTCCTCCAAACGCATTCTGTGGGAGGGCGTAGGATTTCACAGCAGTGAGAGCAAAACTATTCACAGCAGTACCATATGCTCCCCACCATCAGGAGCGGTGGTCCTGGTCACTGGACTTGGCAGGCAAACCAACTGAATGGAAATTCTGAAGACCACAGTAGGAGTTTTCTCTTTGTGGGTTTTGGATGGTAAAATCTTCAATCTGTTCCACAGGCAGAAATCAGAGTGAAAAATAATTCTACACAAACCACGTGTGTGGGATGTGTGTATGTGTGTGTGTAAGAGCATGAGTGTGTGTTACTTCTAGAAAAGTGAAGGGGAAAACAAAGGCCCAGCATTTATCTCGTACTATCCTACAGAGGTAGGAGGGCTGACATTGAATGCAAGAGAGGTAAAGACTGAGGAAGTGAAAGATGGAGAAGAATTATTTTTAGTATAAATTCCATGTTTTCGGTTTTTATCTCTAAGTAAAAAAGTAAGATGGAGAAGAATTTCCCAAATGCCAAGACCATTTAATAGTAGAATTACACCAGACGATAAATGCAGCACTTTTTAAAGCTTGTCCTTTCTCTGTTATTAACTTTGTTCTTTCAGTTGTGCCAGAGAAAGCACAAGAGATAGAAACTGGCAGAAATATGGGTCTGAAGAACAGAAATTCAACCTAAATGAAAATACCGTGAAAACCTCTAGTTAAAAAAAAAAGTTTTTGTTTAACAGCACAACTTTCATCAAGAAAAGCTTTATTTGAATGAAAAGTAAAATTTAGGACAGTCTATTGTCTAATCATTAGTAATCCTGTGCACGTATGAGCTATTTTCTATTTCCAAAGTGGTTTGCAATCATCAGTTAATCCACTCAGCATGCTTAGTCTAAATTGTGTTATATGCATATAATAGATAAGGATGGTTGTTGGTGAGAGGGAACAGGACACAGCCGCTGAGGAACGGATTGGAAACTCAGAGGCTGAAACTACAGTCCTCATCTTAACCACCCAGTTAGTCTGCAGTAGGAGCTGGGCCCATCCCACAAGCCTTCAAAACAAGGATTCAACTTGTTTATGAACTAAAAATATATACATATATATATAAGATATCTTTTCCAACAATTTTTGGTAGGCTTGGAGTTTTAATTTTCCATTAAGTTCCTTTGGCATCATGTAGGCCCAGTCTCAGGTTTCACCATACAGGAAATATATTTTAAAGGGCTAGTCTGTGTAAATAACTCCATTGAGGAGTAGCACTGTGGTTACTAAGGGCACATGTCCATGCTAACCAATGCCCTTTCAACATGAGAAAATAGTCTGGAGAGTTTAAATGCACCAGAACAAATCCATGGTGTAATTTTTTGTTCTTTTTGGATATCAGTACTCATCTATACAGTTCATCCTCCATATCCTTTGGTTCCACATCCGTGGATTCAACCAACCACAGATAGAAAATATTTGAAAAAAATTCCAGAAAGTTCTATAAAGCAAAACTTGAATTTGTTGCACACCGGCAACTATTTACATAGCATTTACATTGTATTTACAACTATTTACATAGCATTTACATTGTATTAGGTATTATAAGTAATCTACAGATGATTTAAAGTATATGGGAGGATGTGTGTAGGTTATATGTAAATACTATGCTATTTTATGTAAAAGACTTGAGCATCTGAGGATTTTGGTATCTGGGGGAGTCCTGGAATTATTCTCTGCAGATACCAATGTAATGTTATCTGAGGTTTACCAAGTTCAATTTTTCTCTTGATAAGAAGAATCCTCTAAGCAAGATTATTGCTTTTAAGTGTTCTAACGCACATTTTTCAAAGATGAACCAATGCTTTTGCCCAGCAGAGCTTGTCTACATCATGTCTGGATTACAACCGTATAGCTTTCCTTTATTTTCATTTGTTTGCTCCCACCCTATCCAAACACATTAATATGTGGTCCAGATAATGTATTCCATATGTTTAATTAGCCATTACATGAAATGTAGGAAGGTGTGGCTCTTATAGTATTTTTTCCATTTTCTCCCAGTTTCCTGAATTTCAACTCACATTCTCTGGTGGCTTTTTGTTGTTATTTTTTGTTATTTAAAAAAAAATATTTTTGTAATAAAGAATCTGTTCAGACTAAATTTATCAAACTGCTTCAAGTTTTAGATTTTCTTCTGATAATAATATTTCAGTTCCATCTATAGACAGATTAAATTAATTCTGTCCTACTTTACTCAATGTGTATAATGAGTCATTACTCAGTTAACAGATACACATAATAAAATATTACTCAAATAAACTGTTAAGGAGTTCCCTTTTATAAAGTGTCTGGATTTTTAAATTGCATTTAAAATGTTTATAATTTACAAATTTCTGCTTAAATGGTTTTCTTGGTAAGATTTTAATTTCTTGCAGAATGTCTAATATGTCTTGACTATGTTCTGATGTCAAAAAAAGAAGAAAGAAAATGACCAACATCTCATTTGGAGACTATTCAGAAATTTTTTTCCTTGGACTAATTGATTACCAGTAACAACGGGCCTGAAATGCCCCCACAGAGCACATGGCCAGCCGTGGGGTGATTCACTATGGTGTCACTGGGAGAGATTATGAAGCCCAGGGTTGCGATGGTGCCAGTTCATGCCTTTTCAGTGAGAAAGCACTCAAGTTCCACAGAGTGTTAATCTGGCCACAGAATGGGAGACGGCTAAGTCTGCCTGGAATGTCTGGCTGCTGGTTGGCAGACATAGCCCTTTCTTCACCTTGGGTCTGCTGGGTTAAGGATGCTTTCATAGTAATTTTCCAATGTCTTCCTTGATCAGTCGACTGCAGCATTTTATCATTTTGCAGATTTTGTTTTCTTCATGGGTTATTACTTCCACTGAACTGCACTTAACATCTATTAGCTGAGGTCTCCAGAAGATCAAAGTCCCTCTGTGTCTGATTATTCTGCTCTTTGCAATTTGTGTCTCCCCCTCACCCCACCCCCCTCCTCCCCAAACCAGGAGCCTTGCACGTTTACAGATTTGGTTTCAGTGTCTTTCCCTAAATTGTTTATAGACATAAAAGCATCATAAACAGGACCTTGTGTCTCTAGAAGGAGAATAAGAGAGGAAAAAAAGTGAAGACAGCCATAGTAATGCTTGTGTTATTTCTATCTCAATATGAATCTTTTAAAACTCACACTTAATTTTTTTTTTTCTTTCTGTTTGAAATGGAATGGGTGAGGTTGGGAGAAAGGGAGGGAAGGAGGGAGGGAGAAGTGCTCATGTCATAGCAGTTAACTTTCTGTTGAAGTTTATTCTCTTTTCTAATCATTCACTCAACTCCCATCCCCTCCTTCCAAGGCCTGTCTGATCTCCCCAGTTTTAGTTAAAAACATTAGTACTGTCTTTTTTGGGAACCTGTTCACAGGGCCAATATTCCATTCATTTTATGGTTTACTGTTAACCTTAATGACTAGGTTCTAACGGAGGATTTTATTCCCCTTTTAAGCCTTTAGTAAATAATAATCATCCTCTAAATTTGGTCTCCCAGCTGTGATGTGCAGAAGATCTTCTCTCAAATGCCAACCTTGTCTCAACAATAGACCAAAGCTGGCCAGATCAGGGTATTTGCAAGAGCTCTAGAAGGAATATTTTTAGAAGCTAAACAAGAGGCCCAGTGCGCATCTATCAGCAGACATGAAGTGGGTGCTTGTGAGTTGAGACAGGTATTAAAAACTCAAACGACGTGTGGCAGCTGAAAAAAAAATAATAATAAGGAGATTTGAATCTGAGGAGACTATTGAAATAAAGACCAGGGGTTTTCTTTGCAAGGGTATTCTCCATGGTGAAAAAAGGAAATCCAAGCAAGAAGGAGAAGAAAGAGAGAGAAAGGATGTGTTGGAGCATGGCTTCTCCAACTTGAATGTGTGTACAGATCACATGGTGACCTTGCTAACATAGAGGCTCTGATGCCAAAGACTGAGATGGGACATGAGAATTTAACCTGCTCCCAAGTGACTCAGATGTTGCTGATCCAGAGATCACAGTTGAGCAAAGAGAGTGTTTCCCCAAGACCTGTAGCTAGTCCAACACTGCAGAAGGCCCTTCACTCTACCTAGCACAAGGGACCATCTCCCTGTGAAATATTAGTCTTTGAAGAGGGACACTGAAGGACTCTGGAGAGATGGTTCCCAGACTTCCTGCATATTATAATCCCCTGAGAGCTTTAGAAAAGCCCACTGCTGCCACCACTCCCCAATCAGTTCAATAGGAATCTCTAGGACTGATACCCAGGCCTTAGCACTTTAAAAACAACTCCATTATTAATAAAAGCATATTAGTGTATATTTTAAGGCAAATACGCAACTATAAAAATTAAGTTTTTGAAAATCTCCATAGTTTGAAGTTATGGATAGTGAAACTCAATTATAGCTTATTTAAAAAATGAAAATAGTACCATTTAAAAAAGAAAGAAACAACTCCAGGTGACTCCAATATGCAGTTAAGTTTGAGAACCAATTAAAAATAATAATAATAACTAACATAATAGCAATAGTCAATATATGTTGGCTGCTTCTATATAAATGTGTGGCATAGTGATCAATACATATTCTTTTTTCATTGAGTCGTCAAATAAATCCTTTTTACAGGGCAGAAAACTGAGGCAGAGGTTATGTAACTTGCCCTCAACTAAAGAGCTGACAGAGCTGCTATTAGAAGTCAAGAATGACGTCATCCGTGCATGAGCAAGTGATGGAGACTTGCAGAACTTGCCGGGGAATTACACGGGCATGGGAGTCCAAGGTATTCTTTTACTTGCGGTTTGGATCTTCAACCAGTAGTTGATGGTGACATGTTTAAAATCCAATCCCCCTCTCTCTGCCCTCCCGCACTCAAAGACCCACACCTGCCTTCCTGAGTCATTCACTACCTTTCCTCACTCTGAGCATGCTTAAGGCCCTAGAGTTTTAAGCTGAGGTGAACAGCCTTCCATATCTGGCTCCCAGGGCCACCCTGATTCCAGGTAGGCCCCGCCTTGTCTCTTTCCAGAGGTTCCTTCAGCCTCTCTTGCCACTAACTGGGCAGCAGGGGGAGCTATGGCTACCAGGAAAAACATCCTGTAAAACTGCCCCTAAACAGATAGGACTTATATATTCTTTCCTAAGAGGAAATCTCTCTAGAAGCGCTTTGCCCTAACGCTAGTGCCTACTGTCCCAAACCCCATAGGCCAGGTCAAAAATCCATTTGGGCATGAGGATGGCAAAAAATTCAGAAAGATTCTCATGGGCCCAGAGATAACTGAGAAAGGGCCACGTAGGTGCAACAGTCAGTAATAATCAAGGCGGCTGATCAGTCCAGAAAGGAAACATAGACAGTTGCATCTTCTTGAATGATGTTTCTCAATCAGAATGGACTGAACAACTGTAATAAAATGTATAAAGTGTAAATATGAGCATTCTTTTTTAACTCTGACCCATGACTAGAATAGAAATGTTGGTGTCAGTCCTCATTTTTCCAGACTTTAAGTGGTTATATTTCAGGTTCATATATGTTCATTTAACTCAGGCGGTATCTGTGTCAGAAGACATAGGGTTGGGGAAGGAGTAGGAATCCTGGAGACAACACTATTATGTCAAATGGTTTAAGGAAAATTTGAAAAATCCCAGAGAGAGAGAATTCTCCCTCAGTTCATTACAGAACAGGGTACCGAGTTATCCTGATTCACAAATTAGAGAAGTTGTTTTCCAGTCCTGAGGCGCTTTTCAAAATGGCTGTGGCCCAGACCCATGAATGGTGATGCTCTCAGGGGAGATCAAGGCACATTACTCTGACCACATTAGGGTGACTCAGCAGGACCAGAAGCTAAATACACCAGCTGCATTGCATAGGAAACCCCTGTTCTTCCAGCTACTCTGCACTGTGTCCCTGTTCCACCTGCCTACCTCACCTCTGACCTGGGAAACCACAGGAGGAGGAGTGGTGAATATCCAGGGCCGTTCTCCATTCACAAGGAGAGTCTCTTCAGAGCTGCCATTCCACCTTTGATTCTGGAGTATTTAAGTGTCTTCTCTGGGTAGAATTGAAGGATAATGGAAACAGACGCTTTTCCATTAAACAGGCTTTGACATCCATGATGCTAGGGGTCTTTAATGTGTCACCATGAGTTGGTGAAACTCTTGGAAAGTGGATATGTAAACTTCATGAAGGGCATCATAGAGTCTCTGAAATGGATTTTCAGAGTGTGATCTATATGGCTTTGAGACACTGAAGCAAGTGCTAGCAGAGGGATGTGAAAATATAGTCAGTGCTCATCAATCTTAATTTCAGTGCTGTATTGTTCACAAGTGTGTCCTAATTGTGTGTAAGCTTGCTTCCCTTCTCCTGGCTGCACTTAATTCTAGTAAAGGAACTGGGCAATTGCATCGCAAGCAGACAGATTACTAGTGGCACAAATGCATGCAAAAATACACAGACAAGGCTTTGGTCTCTAGTCAGAGCCTCTGTGGTAATTCTCCTGTGTACTTAAATTGAGTTACCAGTTCACTTTTACCAGCTGAGGAGTCTGCTTCTCTTCACTGAGTTCTGTCTGAGGAGCCCTGTGTTTCTCTAGCTGTGAGAATTACATGCTCCACTCCTGTCTGCTGAGTCTACCTGGCATCAGACAGACACATCTGGAAGTGTACAGGATCCATACCTGGGGAAACATTTCACATGTAAAAAAAAAGAAAAAAGGGAATTGACGGTCTTACTTAAAAGGCTGACCTTTTAAAAAGTTTTTTTTCTTGAATCTCACAGACTACGGAGCTTCCATCACAGTGAAGGCTCAGAGGAAAAGTGGCCTGTGGTTGGAGACACTTTCCAACCGTAGCACAGTTCAACTTCTCCAATTCGTGGGATCAGAGGTCAAGGAGGGAAGGGGGTATAGGTGGGTGGTCAGAACTGGGAGCTGTACCTCGTCTCTAGGAATAGAAACTGAAATTCTGCATGTTTTGTTTCTAAGTTAAAAAAAATGGTGGGCAACTGTGCCCTAATGTCCTAATAGGCTGCCCGAGGCATAAAAGCATGAATGATAAACCTTGTTAGAAGATAAGCTGAACAGAAAAATTGAGACCTTATTCAAATTTGATGGAGAAATCACACTTGCACACTCCCTGCCCTCTTGGGAGTAAAGGAAGGCTCTCTCCAGGGAAGCAGTAGAGGATCCATGCACATCAGATGGGCCAACCAATTTTGGAATTGGGAACACATGCAACTGTTGTTTTGTTGTCGTTTAGTCGCTAAGGTTTTGTGTCCAAATCTTTTGTGACTCCATGGAGTATAGCCCACCAAGTTCCTCTGTCCGTGGGATTCTCCAGGCAAGAATACTGGAGTGGACTGCCATTTCCTTCTCCAGGGGATCTTCCTGACCCAGGGATCAAACCAGTGTCTCCTACACTACAGGTGGATTCTTTACTGCTGAGCCACTGGGGAAGCCGCATGCAACTGTACGGACCTTCTCCTTCTGTGTCTCCAAATGCTGGGTCAGATTTTTTTCAAGGGCATCACACAAATAAGCAATTTGATTTTTCTCTCCTTGGCTTAGTCTCTCCCTGTCATACCTTACAATGACTAAGTTTGAAAGGGCTAAGCTAAACTAGATTTCTTTAGTAATGGGTTCCCATCCTATGTTTATGGATGCATCACTCTCTTTTTCTCCCTCTTTTCTGGTGCTTTTTATTCATTGCTAAGCTTACCTTCTAGCTAAAGAAATCAGATTTTCCTAATTCACCTTCTGGGGTGGGCCAGATTTTCACAAATTTGGACCAAAGAAATTACTCAAAAGCTCCCACCGTACTTGAAGCAAACTCCCAGTGGGGGCTGCCTTTGCAAAGTCTCAGCTCCAGCCTAACCTTCAATGCTTTTCTTCTAGAGAAATGATTCACTTGCCTGTGTTTGATGGTGCTCTGTTTAGCAGGTGCGACAGATGCTGTTGATTTGCTCACTCAACACCTATTCCCAGCCCCTCCTTTCTTGCCCCTTTCACTGCGAAAGCAAGAAAAGTTGTGTAGGGCTTTCTTCCTCACATTCCCAGCTTCCCTGGGATTTGAGCAGGAGTGGGAGTAGAAGCAGTGCTATTGATGGGCATCCAAGCCATTCATGGCACTGCTTCTGGGAAAGTGATTGTCTTCCTGACAAATGGGAGAAACAAAGCTAGCACCAACCCTTCTTTTTTCCTGCTGGATGTAGACATGATTCTTAAAGATACAGCCACTCTCCAACAATAAGAAATGCTAAGGACATTGGAGTGGAAAGACAGAAGCAACTTGGGCCATGGATGACGTGGCTGAATTACCATAGCTGCATGTATTTTGTATGGATATCCTGGATTGCCTATCTGCCAGTTTCTTGTTATAAAAAAAAAAAAAATTGTAGTCAGAAATATCAGCTATCTTGTTACTTACAAGTTAATATGTCCCTAAATAGCATAAATAACATAGCAACAAAACCCAAAGTAGCATTCTTCCCATACCCCACCCCCAAGAAAAGCTCTGTCCCACCAAGTTCCAAACCTTTTGTTAGAAGTTATTTACATGATCAGTCATGTATCCATATTCTTATTTTTGCCATTTTACAGATAAGGTAACTAGAGGTTGGGGATCTAAAGCTGCCTTACCAAGGTCACATGGTAAGCCGCTATAAGCTGGGGAGGGAAGCCAAGAGCTCTATAATCCCAGGCGAGGCCTCCTCTGCTCTGTCTCTCCCCCTCAGCTGGGAAAATGTCAAAGGATTTATCAAAAACAGCCTGCAGCTAGATTAGGTATGTTAATACCCAAAGCACTTAATTACTAATACAGTTTAAGGTACATTAACCTAATTGGAAACTTTCTGCATATGGCATAGGTTTTTTTTTTTTCCTGAAAATATTAATAGTATTTTTTTTTCAAACTTTTCTTCTAGCCTACCTCATCTTTATGTGAAATTACTGGTTTTCAAAGTTAGAAAGAATATTGCAGCCAAGAGTCAAATGAATGTTATTTTATCCTGTAAAAACAGGACAAATAAAATAAAAAATGGTAACATATGAGGAAAAGGAAAGATTAAATTCTATCATAATTGCACGTCTCACCCACCCAAGCACTGAAGCTTGCGGGACTCCATCATCAGAATCCAGGGTCATCCATGGCTCCTCCCTCCATCACGTCCATGTCCAATCAGCACCACATCCTGTTGTGTCCAGTCATTTCTAGCCATTCCTCTATTACTACCTAGATCAGGCGCTTAACTTTCTCCTTCAGATTACTGTGATGGTCATCTAGCCAGTCTCTTGTCTGGTGGTAATCTGTTCCCCGTGCTGCAATTGGAGAGCTCCTTATAAAATGCTTCTGCAGAAGGAAATGGCAACCCACTCCAGTATTCTTGCCTGGAAAATCCCATGGACAGAGGAGCCTGGTAGGCTACAGTCCATGGGGTCGCAAAGAGTGGGACATGACTGAGCGACTTCACTCACTTCACTCACTTATAAAATGCAAATCAGATCTGTCAATTGCCCATTTAAACCCTTCAGTGATTCCCCGTAGCCCTCAGAGAAGTCCAAACTCCTTACTATGACTTCAGATGCCCTTCATTATCTGGTTTCTGTCTGGTTCTCTTACATTGGATGCTTCAGCCATACTGAACTATTTGCAATTCCCCACACTGAGGCTTTGCTTTTCCTCCCTCCAGAGCCTTTGCAGAAGCTGACCACTGCTGGGAGCATCTTCCTTCCTGGTCTTCCTTTCCTTTCCTCCCATGAATTCCCAAGCTAATTTCTTATCTTGCCCCACTGTCCAAGCACCACTTGTTCTGGAATCCTTCCCTAACCACCTCCTCCCCAGACTGGGGTAAGGGCCTCTCCAATGTGTTCTCATGGCAACCTGGCCTAAAATACACTGAGATAATACTGAAATGTTTCTGCTTATATGTCTGTCTCCCTGGGGGCATCTTGAGAGCTATGAATGTATTTTGTTCATTTTTGCCTCATCAGTGCCTAACACAGTGATGCTTACAAAACAGAAACTCAGAAAAAATAATGGTGAAGTGAATGAAAAAGACAAGCAAACTATTGGTGGGGATGTAAGTGGTATAACCACAATAGAAAACTGTATGAGATTCCTCAAAAAATTAAAAATATGACCCAACAATCCTACTCCTGGGTATATATATATACAAAGGTGATAAGATCACTAACTCAAAGAGATATCAAAAAAGAAAAAAGAAAGAAAAAGCAACTAACCTTGTATTAAGGACTATTGTTGTTCAGTCACTAAGTCATGTCCAACTCTTTGCAACTCCACGGACTGCACAATTCCAGGCTTCCCTGTCCTTCACCATCTCTCAGAGTTTGCTCAAATTTATATCCATTGAGTCAACGATGCCATCTAACCATTTCGTCCTGTTTCCCCTCCTGCCCACAATCTTTCCCAGCATCAGGGTTTTTACCAATGAGTCAGCTCTTCATATAAGGTGGCCAAAGTATTGGAGCTTCAGCTTCAGCATCAGTCCTTCTAATGCATGTTAAGAGTTCGTTTCCTTTCAGATTGACTGGTTGGATCTCCTTGCTGTCCAAGCGACTCTCAAGAGTCTTCTCAAGCAACATAATTTGAAAGCATCAATTCTTTAGTGCTCAGCCTTCTTTATTGTCCAACTCTCACATCTATTCATGACTACTGGAAAAAACATAACTTGGACTATATGGACTGTTGTCAGCAAAGTGATGTCTCTGCTTTTTAATACTCTACCTAGGTTTGTCATAGCTTTCCTTCCAAGGAACAAGCGTCTTTCAATTTCATGGCTTCAATCACTGCCCACTGTGATTTTGGAGCCTGAGAAAATAAAATCTGTCAGTGTTTCCACTTTTCCCCCTTCTATTTGCCATGAAGTGGTGGGACTGGATGCCATGATATGGTTTTTTGAATGTTGAGTTTTAAGCCACCTTTTTCACTCTCCCTTTCACCCTCATCAAGAAGCTCTTTAGTTCCTTTTCACTTTCTGCCATTAGAGTGATATCATTTGCATATCTGAGGTTGTTTGCATATCTCCTGGCAATCTTGATTTCAGCTTGTGATTCATAGCCCAGCATTTCTCATGATGTACTCTGTATATAAGTCAAATAAGCAAAAAATACAGCCTTGATGTACTCCTTTCCCAATTTTCAACCAGTTCGTTGTTCCATGTTCGGTTCTAACTGTTGATTCTTCACCTGCATACATGTTTCTCAGGAGACAAGTAAGGTGGTCTGGTAGTCCCATCTCATTAAGAATTTTCCACAGTTTGTCGTGATCCACACAGTCAAAGGCTTTAGCGTACTCAATGAAGAAGTAAATGTTTTTCCCTTGCTTTTTCTGTGATCCAATAGATGTTGGCAATTCAATCTCTGGCTCTTCTGCCTTTTCTAAACCCAGCTTGTACATCTGGCAATTCTCAGTTCAGGTACTGTTGAAGTCTAGCTTGAAGGATTTTGAGCATTACTTTGCTACCATGTGAAATGAGCACAATTGTATGATAGTTTGGACATTTTTTGGCATCACCTTACTTTGGGACTGGAATGAAAACTGACCTTTTCCAGTCCTGTGACCATTACTAAGTTTTCCAAATTTGCTGACATATTGAGTGCAGCACTTTAACAGCATCATATTTTAGGATTTCAAATAGGTCAGTTGGAATTCCATCACCATTAAAGACTATGCAGGAGACTAACAGGCAGATTACCACACAATAAGAAAACTAGGGCATGGTGGGCAAGACTCTCACATTCATGAAGTCATAGAGAACATGTTGACTTGCTCTTAGTAAGGAAAGCATGAGGTCTGATATCCACCCCCTGGGTCCCAGATTGTTCTCTTCACAAAAGCCAAATAGGAAAAAGTGGAAGATCTAGAAGCTGACCCATGCTCTCTGAGAAGAAGAAGAGGGAGAAGATTCCTGCAGGTCCTCACAAGCCTCATGGAGGTGATGATGTGGGCTCTTCTTTCTTCTTTCATCTTTCTCATCTGTCCATCACACCTTTCTGTTAATGCCATTATCCTAATGTTTTTAGTAACCAAATCAGAAGAGACTCCAGAATCCAATTCTCCTCTATAAGGCGGATAATTTCATAAATTACCCACACACATAACCTATAGAAGCTAGAGCTGACATTTCCAATGAACACATAAAGTGTGAAGAAGCATTAAGTGGGGAACTGATAACATTTCTGCACTGTCTCCTAATGCACCTTGTTACCACTAAGTAACAAAGTTGTTGGCACTGTACTGATGTTAGCCTTCAGCTGACCCTAGCTTAGCCACACAATGGTGGCCTGCATGAAAACACAATACCTCTTGAGACTTCCAGGGTCTAAGGCCTTTATTCATGACATAATTATGACAGCCGACTAGGCTACCCTTGCTTCTTTCTACACACATGAAGAGGGCAGCCTGTGGACATGGGAGCCTGTGGGAACACACTTCCAAGAGGTTGACCTCAATGTCAGGAAATCTGTGCATGGCACTCCCAAAGAAACAGGCAAACTGCCTTTGAGAGGTCAATGGTCTGGAGCAGGCTATTGAGCACAAGGGAGAAATCCCTATTAAAGTGACTCAGTGTACACAACAAGTAGCTGTGTGTCAGTTTGGGGCAGCCATTGTCTGTATGTGTTTAAATTGTCCATTGCGGCTCTTGACTTGAGTGGCCACAGTCAACTTGGGAGAGGATTTGGGGTTGTAGAGAGGTGGTTTCCTACCAATATCCCCAGAGACTGAGATGTAATCAAAAGAAATGTTCAGAAGACCATTCAAAGTAATATAAACATGAAATAGCAACAGAAATGACAGCTCCAGGTACATGCAAAGTCCTTTAGCCTAGAACTTTCTGAGGTCTCGCATCTCTTTCAATCAATAAACATTTATTGAGGGTTTAGTATATACTTTCCAGGTGGCTCACTGGTAGAGAATCTGCCTGCCAATGCAGGGAGACACAAGAGATGTGGGTTTAATTCCTGGGTCAGGAAGATCCCCTGGGGGAGGACTTGTCGACAACCACTCCAGTATTTCTGCCATGGGGAATTCCATGGCCCACGGAGCCTGGTGGGCTACAGTTCATGGGGCTGCAAAGAATTAGACCTGACTGAGCACACCCACACACACAGTAGTATATGCTGGTCGTGATACTCTACCTTCAGGGAGCTGTCCCTCTAACGTGGGTGTAAGAAATTTACCTGATAAACTAAGTCACACAGTGAGTGAAAAAGTACTACAAAGAAACACAAAGGGAATCAGAAAAGGGGGAATTCACTGCTGGCCAGAATGACCTGGAAGGCGCTCTGGAAGCCCAGCTAGTTGCCTGATCTCGCTGGAGTGACGGGTGACCACAGGCCCTCATCCCCTCCTGCCCTCACTACACTCCCAGGTGCCACACTCAGGACTGAGGTCTAAGCTGCTGTCAGACTGAAAATTCCCCAGATAGACACCAAGGAACATGTAGAAACAATGACCAACTTTTACTAACTTACTTAATGACACATGGGGCCTCGGGGAACTCTGCTATCTTTTCTTTGCTTGTAGGACTCAAATATTTCTATTCTCCACTCTTACCTGGGGAAAAGTCTCAGTCTTCCCCCACATGAGGTCTTTCCGTTTCCCTTAACAGGTAATTGCAAATAATACCGAGGCACACTGAGGCTTCTTCTAATGGACACTGTGTAATATTTTCATATGCAAAGGATACATTGATTGTATGCACATTGTAAGCATCCTCTCCATCAACCTAACTGTGGTTCTGTTCCCCTTAGTTTCTTCCCTCTCTTAGCCCCCTGGTGCTTTTTTCTTCTGTCTGCTTTCTGTTTCTGATTGGAGAACACACTTAAACAGTTTGACCAACCTAGGGAACTCTTTGTCCTAAATCATAAGGCTTTGTTCTTCTTCCCTCGCTCTCCACAAGGCCTCGTAAAAACCTTCCCAGAGTGTGAGCCTTCCATCCCCTCAAATCCCTTCTCACTTTCCCCTTTAACTCCTCAGTCTAATTACTCTAAAGGTTTTGTCCTTTTTGAATGTTACCCTGATACTCATGTGTTCATGTGTTTGAAATGGAGCTCAGGGCCTACCTTTTAATTGTCATTATTTTAATTAGCATTTAGAACAGGCAAACAGAATGCCAGAATAAAAATAGGAAGACCCTGCATTTTGTCAATTTAGTACAAATTGGTGTCAATAGGATTCTTTCACATTATCTTTCCCACCACTCCCAGTAATAAGTGCTTCCATGTTGCATACACTTATCCACACATATTCACAAGTGAAAGATTGATGTAGTGGAAAGTAACATGAACTTGAGTGTCAGACATACATACACACTCAGGCACAAATGCACATACACATGTACACAGCCTTGATTTAGTGATGTGAGTTGAATTAGAATCAATGGTAAAACACCCTTATTACTGAGCATGGTGTGGGAACCAAGGAGAGGCATCCACACCAGCAGAGCACATCATTGAAAAGTATTTCCTGTGTTGCTCCTTATCTTCTTCATGTCTTAATGTCTTCTCCTTTAAATGGGGCTAACAATAGTGCCTGAGCTTCCCACATGGCTCAGTGGTAAAGAATTCACCTGCCAATGCAAGAGATGCAGTTTTCAATCTCTGGGTGGAGATCTCCTGGAGAAGGAGATGGCAGCCCACTCTAGTATTCTTGCCTGGAAGATCCCCTGGATGGAGGAGCCTGGTGGGCTGCAGTCCACGGGGTTACAAAGAGTTGGACATGTCTTAGTGACTAGCCAACAGCAACAACAGTGCTGCCTTATAGGTTACATGAATAAGTGTCTTCAGAGCCCTGAGAAGAGAGCTGGGTGCACTGTGAGTACTGTGAATGATGGTAGACAGATAAAGCAAACATATAAATACAGAGGCTGGCACATAGCCCATGTCTGTCTATATTATTCAAGAAGTTCCATTCTTTGCTATTGTTTGGAAGATCCTTCAGCACCCCTCCTTTACAGAAGCCCCCAGCTCAGGGTTCTTCTTAGAAATAGCTGTTGGGTAGTGCTGATTTCCCATTCATCACCCTCTCCACATGATATGGCTTGTGGAGAATACTGAAATTGAAGGAAGCATAGTCATCATAGAATCTGTGCACCTCTCCATTCCAAAGTGGGGCTAAGGTTTGATTAAGTCCAGCCTATAAAAGTGTAAAGACACCAGCTTTCTTCCTGAAGCCAACAGACCAGTCTGCTGCAAGCAATTTTTCCTAGTGACCCACTGTAAGAGTAACATTTTCTACTGTGGCCCAGCACACAGGCACAGAGGTTTATGGCTGGGGAAAAAAAAAGCATCCTAAAGCAATATCTTTGTTATATACACTGGGATATTTTCTCTTGCTTCTATTTCATTTCTTAAAATACTGTACATGACTATTAAATTGATTTCACAACCAACCAATGGGTCATGATCTGCCCTTTGACAAACACCAAGTCAGACCAAAAGCATCTTTAGGAATGGGCTAATGATCAGAAATGGAATCCTATAAAAGACTCTAAAAGTTCTTTAATGGAAGAAAGATGACTATTGATTTGGGTTTGTGTATCCATGTTTCATTCTCCTTGGGAATTTAAATTGCAAAGATAAATTCTCACCTTCAGGTATGTTTTTAAAAAATGCCTTTGCCTCATAAAATAGAAGTAATGACACACCAGGCAGCATTCTGAGACACAGATTTCTCTAGGTCAAGTAATTATACTGAGGATTATCCAATTGAACTCTGACGGGGCATAACCATGTAATAGAGTGTGGTAGAAACGTGGATGTCAAATGTTTTTCTTTGGCCCTATTCCTGAATTGCGAAAATCTGAAATTCACTGACACTTGAAAATCTGTGAGCTCTTTTGGCAACTGATATCAAAATAATTTGAGGCTGAGATCTCATTCCTACTGGACAAGTTGCCATGGCATTCTGGTTTCCTGTGTAACAAACATGAGCAATGCCTTACTTTTGCATAGCACTTGGCAATTTATGAAGTGTTTTAATGCATGTTATCTCAACCTCATAACAATTCTGTGAGGTATACTGGGCAGGTATTTTCATACATTGCATTTATGACTGTACTGTCATTTAAGACTTAATGGTTTCTATTTTCATCATAAAGAGGGATCATTTTGAAATATGTTGGCTAATAGAAAGAGACAACGCAATGTGGAAAGAACACTAGATTTGGCCTCAAAGACGTGAGTTAAAATTCACAGTGTGCTAATTACCAGGTGTGTGCTCTGGGGAAGTTTTTCTAAGCCCTAGCCTCAAGTTACATTCAGCGAGTAAAGAGGCATATGTTGTACTCACAAGTGGAAGACTGGTGTAGTGGAAAGTAACATTAACTTGAGTGTCAGACAGAACTGGATTCAAATTCAGACTTCAGCACAAACTCAGTCAACTTAGGCAAAGGGTATAGCCTCTCTAAACCTTAGTTTCTTCAACTGTAAAATGGGCATTACAATGAAATATCATTGGTTAGTTAAACATTCTAATTGATATGCCATACCTGCATCCAACTGCCTCTAATTTATTCTTTTTTGGTGCCAACTTTAAAAAGTAAATTCTGACCTCTGTATCCAAGGGCTATGCATTCAGAGATTCAACCAACTTCAGATCAAATTCAACCACATAGAACCCACAGATACAGAGGACCAACTGTCCTGGCCATTCTATGTAAGACACTTGAGCATCTAAGAATTATGAGCTCCGTGAGGAATCCTGGAACCAGTCCCCTATGGATATCAAGGGATGACTATAAATCTAAGTCACTTTTCAACTAAAATTATGGGAGAGCTTCCAATTGCACTTCAGATAGCAGGCCAAAATCTTTGCCCTGGCATAAAGGTACCACATAGTATGGTTCCTGCCCCTCTCTCCAGCCTTACTTCCTACCACTCTCTTTTCTCCTGTCACAAACCTTTAGCCAATTCTGGTCTTCATTGACTTCTTCTGTGGCTCCAGGCATTTTGTTATTTAGAGTCTGTGCCCATTGCTGGTTTTCTGCCTGACATAATCACCCCATCACAGCTCTAACACCTTCCACTCTCACCCATCAGGCCTCAGTGTGTTCTCAGCATGTTGAAGAAGATTTTCAGAACTCCTAGACCAGGTCAAGTGCTCATATGCCTTCTATGGTCTATGCCTTCTAAGGTCTATGCCTTCGCAAGAGCCTATTCTTGGACTTTAGAGGCTGCCTCAGCCATGTTCCTTTGCAAAGGAGATGTTCCTTTGCAAAATGAACTAGCAGCAAGTATGTGCAGAAATTAAAAGAAAATTGGATGACTTTCACAGGTGTTAAGATGCACTGAGCTTGCCTGATGTGCTGACGTGGATAGGGTTTGACAGCAAGACTCACTGGGGGTTTGAACTGAAGATCATGAAAGATCATAGCTCATCAAGGCAAGATGAGGAAGGGAACAGGAAGCCAAAGAATTGCCAGTAGGGATTGACTACAGATAGCAGCTATAAGGAGGAAGTTGATGCCTAAATTAATAAATAATTTTTTAAAGCCCATCAAGATAAGATATCAAGAAAAGATATCTTTGATGTTGTTGTTCAAGATTCAAGGTAAAAGTTCAGTTATTCACTTCAGCCTGAAAGACAGGAACAGAGGTGTACTTGTCAAGCCTTGGATCTGGTAAGATTCATGTATGCTCTCTCCAATCAAGTCTTCCTACCTGACAATTAATTCAGCTCACACTGGGGACTTGATTTCTCAAGCATAGAATGCCATTTGGCAGCCAGGAAGGAAGGAGTTAAAGAAGCATGGTTGTAGCACAGCTGGGAGCCATTAACAATTAAGTTCTTGGATAGAAACCCAGCAGGAAGCTGACAAGGGGCCGAAGAGACACAATGGCCTCTAAAAAGTAGAAACTTGATTTAGAAATGAATGAACTGCCTTTACCACTGAACATTTAGCAAAACCTAAATCCCCTAATTAAGACTGAAGAGCAGATATTGGTTAAGAGTTTATATTATGTTTTGCCATAAATCAGGTACTTGATAAGAAAGATAATGGGCAAGTTAATAATTTCTGAAATACATTTTTAAAAACTACATAAGTTAAGGGAGTAGTTTTGACCGGACTTAAAAATCCTAATTGGTGAACCAACATAAGGTATCTTAGAGCTCTCAGCCATTTGCCTCTAAGTTCTGTTTCCATTTTTTATGGCAAGAAGTCTGATTTTGGAGATACACTAATAAATTTAGTACTTTAGAATGATATTGTTGCAGGAAGGGGGACCCCTTTCCAGGGCCCGAAACTGGGCTCTTGTCTAACACTCAGAAATGAATTGTCTGAGGAGACACATGTGCTGACAAAGCCAGAGATTTTATTGGGAAAGGGCACCCAGGTGGAGAGCAGGAGGGTAAGGGAACCCAGGAGAACTGCTCTGCTGCGTGGCTTGCAGTCTTGGGTTTTATGGTGATGGAATTAGTTTCCGGGTGGTCTTTGGCCAATCATTCTAATTCAGAGTCTTTCCTGGTGGCACATGCATCGCTCAGCCAAGATGGATGCTAGCGAGGGATTCTGGGAAGTGGACGGACACACGGTGTCTCCTTTTGACCTTTCCCGAACTCTTCCGGTTGGTGGTGGCTTATTAGTTCCGTGTTCCTTATCAGGATCTCCTGTCATAAAACAACTCATGCAAATGGTGCCTGGCCAGGGTGGGCGGTTTCAATCAGCATGCTTCCCCTAACAATATTATCTCAAATAGATTTCCCAAGTCTCATGCTTTTCAGCTAACTTTCTCCCTGCCTCTGATCTTCTCACTTTAAAGACCCCTCTTCCTCCTGATTTCTCTTGTTTCTCTCTAGCCCAACAGGATCCATACTAGACATCTACGGTTCCCTAATATCCTCCTCTGATAAAACTTAATTCATGATATATTTGCAGAAACATATGGGTTGCTCCAGCCAGTCTTTATTTCTTCCTTCTCCTATCAACTCTAGTCCTTACATGTGTGTTTCACCTGTACCATCTCTGTTGACCCAATCTGATCATGCTGAGTTTGGCACTTTATTTCATGTTGTCTTTGAGCAATTCAACTGTCTAATATATAGAGTATATAGAGTATATGCTAATATATACAGTATATTAGTATTTAGTATTAGTATTTAGTATATTCTACTAAAGATTTCCAATCATTCGACAGGAGGGGAATGCCTCACGATTCATGTTTATCTTCTATACTGCCTTAGTCAGTGCTATTTACACAATAACTTAAAGGTTATAAGTCCTTTTAGAACTGAATGAGCACCTCCATGTAACTGAAAGCTGCCTGGGCTTTTTCAGAAGATAGGAGGTAAAGAAGGAGCAAGAGAGTACATTGATATATAAAATAGTAGGTGTAATCTAAAAACTTTCTCTGTATAAGACCCTTAAGTGAAAGTCACTCAGTCATGTCTGACTCCTTGAGACCCCATGGACCATAGCCCCCCAGGCTCTTCTGTTCATGGGGATTCTCTAGGCAAAGATATTGGAGTGGGTTGCCATGCCCTCCTGCAGGGGATCTTCCCAACCCAGGGATCGAACCCAAGTCTTCCACATTGTAGGCGGATTCTTTACCAACTAAGCCACAAGGGAAGTCCATGAGACCCTTAAGGAGAACATAATATAAAGAGTCAGACAGAAGAGTATTCAGCCAACATAATTTACATTTGTGTACATAAGGCTTAAGACAAAATGAATATGAGAGTGAGAACTATTTCCTTACTTGTATTACCATTACTATTGACTAGCATAGCACCTGACACAAAAGAGGAGCTCAATCATATGTATGAGCTTCCTTGATGGAAGGAATAGATGAAAACAGTCAATGATAATATTAATTATTGGCTGGATTAACCAGGGAATATTTGCCAGATACACTGGGGGAAAATATTAATTTAATGTTGGGAAGGGACATAATTTGAGGCTTCACAAGAAATGAGACTGTTTAGGCAAAACTTGTAGCCTAGGAAATCATAGGAAAGAGAAGGTAGTCAGTGGCACAGAAAGAGTGATTGTGAGCCCTGGAAAGTTGCGTGCATTGGAGCTTGGGATAAAGAATAATTTAAGTTGACTGAGTCAGAACTTTGAGAGGCTATCAGGAAGTTACGGCAATTAAGAGGGATTAACCCAAACAGATTATTTGGATAGTCTATCAGGAATAGGAAGATATAGGAGGGGGAAAGAGGCTGGCTTTGGCTTAATGTTATTAGGGAGTATCATTTTCTGGGACCCAGTCCTACACACTTCTGTGATGTTAAACTCAAGCTGATAAGTCCCCAGAGGGCTTAGAAGGCATTTTACTGCCCTCATTTGGAAGGTGAAGCCATTGACCTCAAATCTGAGGAATGTGTTACTTTGTTCTCTTAATAATAATGAGTTTTCCCAGCGCTAGCAATATACAAATGCAAGATGCCTGGACGGAGTTGAAAGTGCTGTTAAATGGATGGTCCAAATGATGATTGGCCTTGGAAATCTGTGCCAGTGAGACCAGCTTCCAACCCGCCCAAAGAAGTCATCTGACCAGTTTTCACAGCTGAATAAGAGCTGAAAAGATCAAAGGGTCCCCTGGTGATTAGGTTGTGTCAGGAGCAAAAAAACTAGATAAGGAACCACATTTCACTGGCACCAAGAATCACACTCATTCTTCACCTCTTTGAAATGTCAGCTGAAATTTTGTAAGTGGACATAAAGGAGGATGTAGCTATGCTAGGCAACCATCAATTCATGATCAATGGTCAAGATATTCTGGAAGCAGTGTAAGTAGCACAGATACTCACCACTTCTGTGATCAGGTTTTTGTCTTTCTTTTGAGAGATAGTCCCAAATTTTAGCAAAATCTGTGGCTGGAAGGAAAATACCGACCTCACATCTCTACCAATTTTGATTTATATTCATTTTTCTGCATGAATTTGACACACATTTGTCAAGGAAAAATATTTTATAGAAACATTTTCTTTTAATTCTGTAGGTAGGAACTGGTTGTGCTCTCTAATTAGACCCTATAAAAAGACAGTTCCCACGTGAACGAAAGTTCCCTTGGGTTACCAATAGTGGGCCTCATTGGAATGTTGGGAAATTCAGGCAGAAATGTTGGGGCCAATCTCATACCATCTGCTCAGCGTCCTCAAAAATGCTATTCCAGAAGGCAGTTCTTCGAGTTTTTAGGCGTGTTTTTGACTTGACTCAGTGTGGCTGATAAAAATAACCTTCATATTTTGAATCACAATTCCATGCACACGTTCCTAAAAAAATTGGGCAAAAATTTGTCAGTCTCTCTAGTCTCCCTCATTGTCTGTCTCGCAAACTGTACTTAGCTGTGAGAGCCCGTCTCCTTCCTTAATGATGGTATATTAAGAGATGCTGTCATCTCATTAAAGAGTGTGCCAAGTGGATGACTTCCTTTGATCACTTGTCCTGTTTCTGTGGACTTGCAGTTGCAGCAGCCTCTATTGTTTGAGTGAGAAGTCCATATCTGGTGAACAGGGGAGTTCTTGCTATCAGGGTGAGAGGAATGTCTTTAACTATTTATTATCTACTCTCTGTAAACTCAACTCAAATATAGAAGAAGGCAAGCAGAAGCCAAAATGATGTCTAGTTAAGATTCATAGTGTTTTCTCTGAAAAGAACATATTCTTTATCAAGGACTGAGAAAGTGTCCTTTTCCCTTTTTCTTCAGTGTATGAAATATTTACTTGTTAGGCCGCCTCTGAAATAACCATTTTCCATAGAGCTGTAGCAGCCCAGCCCATCAGTGTGCTGGTTAATTAAGTGTGACCTAAACCAACTTGACTTGAGCTCTGCATTAAATGCACAAAACCCATTTGAGCTGACCAGCAGCAGAAGTGGTACTCAGAGAAATTGGAAAGGATTTCTCCCAAATGCTTTCTACTTACTTACAGCACTCAAGTAATGGTTGAAGATTAGCATATGACATGACAGATTACATTAAGTCATGTCTTTGCAGTGCTTTATGACAGCACTATCACATTAGCTTCTTAGCACTGGCACATCGAGGCATGCAAATGTTTTCAGACCCTCTTATTCAAATCTACAAGCTGACATGGCAGCCCTGATATGATTATTAGTCATTTGAGAGACTTTAATTCACGTCATCAGATAACAGGTTCTGCTAAAAGGTTATAGAAACTGTCTGCTTTTAATGAAGCTCTCAAAAAGACCCTCAGAAACTCTGCTACACACCAAGAGCCTTGGTTTGACTTTATTGACAAGACCCCCCCTAAGAATGAACTTGAGTGGAATAGCTAAATAGACATCCAGACATTGGCAATATTGTCTGTTTTTTAGAGAAGACTGTGTGAGATGGTTGTAAAGGTCTCCCCTCTCACCGCCCTCCCTCCAGCCCATTTTAATTTGACTGTGGACTCCAGTACACAGCATGGATGACCCTTAAATATTTTTAGAATCTGATATCCAGTAAAAGTCTAACATGTATAAAGATAGTTATTTCTAGAATATCCTTTACAGTTTGGGCATCAACACTGCCATAGCTCACAGCAATGGGTTAATGGTGTCTGGCCAAGCATGGCATGACTAAGTGTTGATGTGATTGAAGACCTTTGGGATTTGTAATCCGTAGTTTGTTTGCTGTAAATTGGTTTTGTAGTCAAATGATTTGTTTTCTAATACGGTGGTATGCACTTGAGCTTCAAAGGTGATGCAGTTGTAAAGAATCCACCTGTCAATGCAGGAGGCCCAAGAGACGCAGGTTCAATCTCTGGGTCAAGAAGATCCCCTGGAGTAGGAAACTGCAATCCACTCCAGTATTCTTGCCTGGAAAATTCCATGGACAGAGGAGCCTGGCGGGCTTCAGTCCATGGGGTCACAAAGAGTCAGACACAACTAAGCGACTGAGCAAGCACAGATCTGCACTTAGGCCCCGATAGAACCTACCTTTCAGAAATGCTCCTGCATAGATCAGTGGAGTTTGGCATTAATGATAGTCTTGTTAGAATGAAGGAAGATGCCAATGGGAAGATGGGCTGATGAGCTACAATGAGCAGAGTGCCAAAGAGAGACCTCTGCAGGCAGAAAAAGTGTTTCATGAAGGAGCCAAGAGAAAAGGCATTCCCTGAAGCCTGGAAGAGTGAATGTAAATGCACTTTTTCTTTTCTTTCTCTTTTCAAATTTTTTTTCTTAAAATCCAAAACAATGAATACTGAAAAATCATTGCTGGAGAACTCGAGCAGATAGTAAATGTATTGATCAGTCTCTAAAGTCTGTTTTGTTTTTCCTTTTTTTTTTTTTTTTTGTTACTAAGATTCAGTGTCAGTGTGTTTATTCAGATCTCTGGAGAAAAGAAAGAAGCATTCACAGTTTAAAGTAAACTAATTTATAGCCATTCCACAAAGAAAATATTCCAAATTATATGATTTGTTGTTTATTTCATTTCTTTCTATGCAGAGATGTTAACATATATTCTTTTAACTAAATTATGAATCCAATGTTATTCATATTACCTTTTCCTCTTTTCCTTGCTTCTCTTTAGTTTAACAACTATATTTAAGATTATCTTGTATATTCTCTATCTCTGTCCTTCTTGCAGCTTTCTTCTAATCTGAATGACAGTGTTTCTGAAAGTAATCTAGGCTGAAAATGTAAGATGCCAAATATAGAGCATAGAAAAGGGAGATTGATAAACTATCATGTAAACAAGTTGCAGTTTAACTAAGAACTGCTCTTAGTCTAAAGACAGCAAAGAAGTCAGAAAAAGGCATTATATTGTATAAATTAGATCGTTTTCTTCTCTCCTCTTTCCATCATCCTCTTTGCTCCTTTCACACCTCCAGTCTGTGATCACAGACCTTTGCACCACAAGACAAAGAGCAGACGCACACCACGCGCCTGATGGGAGACGCTCCCTGGAGAATCTTGGGGCAGCAGGAAAATCCTGCTGACTTCCCCTTTCCCCTCCCTTGATGACTGTTGCCACTTTAACCTGAAAGGTGAGATCCAAGTGGACACGGCAGGTGTACACGTATGCAGTGAGCATCTACAGTAAGCTGGACTCTGTTCAGAGCAAGAAACTCGAGCTATACATGCAGCATGTGTCTCCTGTGGCTTGCTCCCTTCAGACTGCAGAGCGGGGAAGGTGAGCCACACTCTTTTCTTCAGGTGGCTTTGATTTTGTGAAAATTCTACATTATAAAGGCAAGGGCAGGTTTTGCTTAGTACCCCTAAACTCACTTTCCATTTTGGTTGATGTCCCTTCCCCACCTTCTAATGCCGTTGAATAGATTTTCTTTTTCTTCTTTCAATTAGAGTTAGTCTCTTTTTCACTTTTAATAACACCACATCAAAAAAAAATTTTTAAATCCTCTTTTCAGTGATTTTCTCCTGAAAACTATTCCTCTAGGTTCAAGGTAGCCCAAGGATGCGTGCCTGCATGCTCTGTCACAGTTATGTCCAACTCTTTGCGACTCCCTGGACTGCAGTCTGCCCAGGCTCCTCTGTCCATGGAATTTTCCAGGCAAGAATACTGCGGTGGGTTGCCATTTCCTTTGCCAGGGGATCTTCCCGACCTAGGGGTAGAACCCATGTCTCCTGTTTCTCCTGCATTGACAGGCAAATTCTTTACTATTGAGTCACCTGGGAAGACCCAGCCCAAGGATGGTGGTACCTTCTTCATCTTTGCACACACCCACTCCCCAACACAGTGAATAGCTCATACATGGCATATGAGCTATAGGTGTTTAGTAATTGAATAAATGAGTAAATAGAGACATATTATAACCTTGGAAACTATCACAGCTATGCAGAGATCTGCATTCTCATTCTTGGTCACGTTCTCTTTTTCCTCTCTTAGAAAGACAGTGTTTCTCTATTGATGGCCCCTTTCGCCCCTCTGTGATTCTCACTTTGTGTGTGTGTATAAGTGTGTATATGTGTTTGTGCATGTATATGGGTGTATGTATGTATATAAATGTGCATTACATAGTGGCTTCACTTTGAATGTTTCTCCCACGCCATAGATTAGGAATTTAGTAATATTTGATGTGTAGACACATGCCCATGGATTGTAGCAAAATTATGGGTTATATGTGCAACCAGCTACTGCTGGTACTTTATAATTTCCTCTGCCTGTTTGTTGTAGCAGCCCCCACTGGAACTTGGTTCTGGTCGCCTTCACAAGCTCCACTTTAATACTGGTACACAATCCTCCCAATATTTTTGAATTAAAGGACCTAACAAATGTTCTGAATGTGTTTTTGGTCACCTGCCTGTTCTGTGGGCCTTGGAGATGAAATCCTGGCTCTCTGGTCTCCAGAACATATAAAGAATATACAGATAATTTAAGAATATCGTTTGGATGCCAACATTTAATATCCCACAAAATTTGCACTGGCTTAAGCCAATTTCCCAGCACAGTGTTCTCTTATTTCTATTTCTCTCCATCTCAGGGTTTTAAAAGAAAACAAACCTCTGCATGAATAGATTAGAGCCCTCCCATAAACACATGTTCCTATCAAAACCAATCAAAACAGAAGAAAGAAAGAACAGAATATTATACATTTTTCTTTAGATCTGCTGTCTGATTTTCATTAGGTTTAACCTTACTTCTCTTGGATCCTAGGCAGTGACCCAATATTTATTTTCCTGGCTGGGCCCTCTTCTTGCCAATATTTCGCTCTGGCTCCTAGAGGCCTGGCTGAGGAGTTCAAGGCTCTCACACTCCCTCTTTTTTTCTGCTGCACTTCAGAGACACACATCCATCACATGTATTCTTCGTTTCGTCTCAGAGTTAATTCTGAGCACTTTCTTCCCTCCTATTCGCAACTTCTTAATTTCTCCCTTTCTTATTGGATTTATGACAGAATACTTTAATTTATTCATCATGTAATGTCTTTGTAATTCATTTTTTCTAGTAATTTACACTGGACCATATGCTTTCTGCTGCTGCCTCCTATTATATTGATCTGTAAAGCTTCTGGGGGCAATGATTAGCATGAAAGCAGCCCTGCAAATGAAAGTTATATTGCATCCTATTTGTTCTCTTTTGAAAAAAATATATTTCAGAGTTCTCCAAGTGGTATCATATGTTCCTTAATTTTGCAGGGTTCTATATGATTTCAGTTATGCATATACATTTGTATATGTGTGTGTGTGTGTGTGTTATATGTATGTGTGTGTGCCTTTTTTGAAACAGGAAATAAAAACATCATTTTAAAAAAATTGACATTTACTGAAATTAGTACAGTCCTCAGTTGTATTTTGCAGGCCATGTTGATCCTCAAAGCTAAAACTTCTAAAATTCATTATAAAGGGAGCTTGAACCACATGGCAACCAGCTTACATGCATAGCGTGTTCTCTGTTAAATCTGTCTGATCCCTTTGCATAGGTCACATAAGATAACATGTAAGCTAGTACTTTAACAGTAATGATGGCACAAATACCAAGGTAGGAATCATACTTCAGGGATGGCACTCACATCTCTTGACTTCTGATTTCCTCAGGCATAAAACATTAACGCCTAGCAGTGTCCTGAGGATCATGAGGGAAAATGTGTGCAAAGAAACTTTACCAATAGAAAAGAAAGTTACGAAATATTGATGAACATTTTTTAAAGGCACAACGTAATATTCATATTCTTTATTCTTTGCTCATATTCTGTTCTTTGGATTTCACAGGGACTAAAGCGTGTCCATTTGCATTCCATAAACAAAGCTTTGGCCAGGGTTATCTGTGCTAACAAGTAATATGCCATGTCAACTGAATGATATCAATCAACCAAAATTATACAGTGCCACTATTTCTAAACAAGAAACTTAAAATCTGTGGCATTCACTCTCAGCAAAAGGACACCAGAAATAAGTAGCCTCACAGCCCCTAAGTGGTCTCTCATGGGCCACAGCATGTGGAATGCTGGGAATTTTGTATCCTCAGATCATTTTAGGAATTAACCCTAAGCCCAGTCCATGACTCTGAGGATTATCTTCCTTAATTCTGAGAAGAGCCAAAAAAGATAAGCCCTGGAAAGAAGGTTAGGACAACAGTTTAACTGGGCCTCTACATAAAGCTCCAATGGATCCAATACTGCATCCGATAACCATATTGCATCCGATATGACCTTGAGCCAACCTGTGAATCTATGAGAGAGTTGAACTGAACCATAGGATGGCAAAGCCTTTATCAAGGGAACCCTGAGTTCAAAGTTGTGTACATGGAAGCCCATTTTATGAAACAGATACAGATGAAAACTCTTGGAGTTGAAATGGGTGTGGATGTCTAAAGCTCTGCTCACACGAGCTCTGCTTACCTCATACGATGCAACCTTCCACTTTAGAGTCCACAAAGCACCTCAGAAAACCAATGAATGAATGAAATGATTTCCTGTTTCTCTCTGGTTTCTTCCTAGGAAGATTTTTTCTTTCTGTCTTATGTCATCCAGGTCCTAACTCCAAGTCTTTTCTGCTTTTTGTCCTCCAAAGTTTGCTACTCCATTCTTTTTATTTTGAGAAATTAAAGAGTTAGGAAAAAACAGAGAAACAGTAAAACAAATGCTCACATTTATACCACCTAATATTAGTAACATTTTGTCTTATTTGCTTTTAATATTTAAAAAAATAAAACTTTGCACATATATTTAAGAATATATATTGCACACAAATATGTAATATTACTTGTTGTATTTATTAACTAATAAATTATTTAATTAAATATTAAATGATTATTTGTTTATTTCTCTCTCCCTAGAGGCAACTATTATCATGGAGTTGCCATGCATGCTTCCCATCTATATTTTAATACAAAACAAAACCTACATATGCTTCCATAAATAATATATGACATTTTTGCTATGATTTTGTAATAGACATAACATTCTGTTTCTTATTTATTTTTAAACACTTCTAAGGATTATGCAAAAAATATAGCCAGGTTGATTATTTTATTAAACTGTTGTGTAGTTCTTCATGTGAATAGTCCACATTTTATTTATGCATTTCCCTATCTATTAATATGATCTTTTAGGAAAGTTTTTCTTTCCATTAAAACAATTCTAAAATACATATTTTTATAGCTTTTTGTAACTGTCTCTACTCTCCACAACTGTAAGAGTCTCTAAGAGTCTCTCTATATTGTACACCCAAAGGTGGTATTGTTGGACCCTCAGTTATTTACCTTACACAGTTTATTAGAGGCTGCCAAATTCTCTCCAAAGTGTTGGTAACAATTCAACTCTTAGCATTCTCAGTATTCTATATTCTTGAACTGTTAAACTGCTTTACATATTGATTAAGAAAAGATACTACAGAAGAGGTCCTAAATTGGGAAATTATCATTTTTATTTGGAGATTATATTTCAAATTTCTTGTGAATTTTTTTGCAATCCAATATTTTGACTAATTTTCTGATTTTGCTGCTGTCTTTTTCTTACTGTTTTTAAAAGTTATTTTTACATATTCTGGAAGTTAATTGTTAATCAATTGTTTATCACATATTAAAAATATCTTCTCCAGTCTCAACATTATTTGATCTTTATATTATCTCCATTTCACAGGCCAAATAATGGACTATAGGACACAAGAAGTGAATTCTTCAAATTCAAGGGGAAGAGTAAAAGTACAAGAATAAGCAAGAAAGTTTGAAATAGATGAGCAAAGAGATGGTGTTGGCAGCTGTTTGCAGCTACAGGATGGAGGTCGCCGTATTTTGCTGGCTATCAGAGCCAGAGGCTGGATTCAACTTCCAGGGGACAGCCACTTTTTGCCACTTTCCTTGCCACATTGTCCCATCCATGTTTAAAGATAAATAATGGAGACTCTTTCATCAAGTCCCCCTCACTTCAAATCTCTAACTCCAGGAAGAGCCTAGGCCCTTTTAAAAGTTCATATGGTTAAGTCAGTTTCCATATAGCGTAATCTCTCTATTTTAAGGTCAATTGATTTGAGACCTTAATTAGATCTGCAGATCCTTCAGCTGCACCAAGATTAGTGTTTGTTTAAATGACAGGAAGACTATATGTACAACAGGAGGAAGTAATCTTAGAGAACATCTTAGAATTCTAAATATATGTGGAAAATCTTTTCTTTTCCTCCCTTTCAATATAATTTTCTTTACGTCTGTGTCCTCAGCCAGAAGTAACTTGCCCCAGGTAATATTCAGTAATGTCGATATCCAGCAAAGTGATATTCAAAATGTCTGGAAACATTTTAAGTCATCAAAACTAGGGGAGAGGGTACCACTGTTGTGTAATAGGGTAGATACTACAATGCACTGGTCAGTCTCCCACAACAAATATATTGCCTAAAATGTTAGTGGTACTGAGGCTATGAAACCCTGCTTTATATTTGCATTGATTTACTGGTACACTTTGGTTAGTACTTACCTGATCTGTTAGTGCTAAGTCACTTCAGTCATGCCCAACTCTTTATGACCCTATGGACTGTGCCTGTCAGGCTCCTCTGTCCATGGGATTCTCCAGGCAAGAATACTGAAGTAGATCCCCATGCCCTCTTCCAGGGCATCTTCTTGACCCAGGGATTGAACCTGAGTCTCATGTCTCTTACATGGGCAGGTGGGTTCTTTACCACTAGTGCCACCTGGAAAGCCACTTACCTTCTCCCAGATCTTTATTTTCTACCTTCTCTATTATTTGCTTTTAAAATAGTCTCTTGAAAAATACATATATCTGGATTTGATATTATCTAATCTGAGAATCTGTATGTTTTAATCCATGAATTTGCATATTATAATTTATATGTTTGTTATTCTCCTATAGTCTTAGCTTCTTGCCCCTTTGTTTTTGCTTTCTGTTTGATAGTGAGTTTTGGTTGTTTCCTTCCCCCGACCCCTGTTGAAAAATATTTAGTTTATTCTTTATACTTAAGTCATAGTACATTTTTAAATTGATATTTTTCTAAGGAAGTTAGGATAAATATCTTTATTTTCCTCCTGATAAAGATACATTTTAAATTTATCTAACATATTTTAAATTTTCCTTTAAATGAGCATCTTTTCTAATGTTCAAGCCTTATTCTTTCTTGTTCTGTAATGAATGCTATTAACTATAGTTAAAATATTATTAATTATTGTTGCATCATATTACTATCCATGTTATTTATAAATATTTATAGTAATAGTATGTTTATTATGTTCTTCATAATTTCTGCTTTAGATTTGCTGCCATGATTTGTCGATGTCCTGACACATCTCTTTTCTTCTGGAAGCCCACACTTTCCTCCTAGTATATTTTTACCTCACAGAAGCAATTTTAAAGTAGCCCTTTCAGTGAAGTCCTGTAGGTAGCAAACTTTATGATTTCTAGGTCAGTTTTCATTCCAATCCCAAAGAAAGGCAATGCCAGAGAATGCTCAAACTACTATACAATTGCACTCATCTTGCATGCTAGCAAAGTAATGCTCAAAATTCTCGAAGCCAGGCTTCAACAGTACATGAATCGTGAGCTTCCAGATGTTCAAACTGGATTTAGAAAAGGCAGAGGAACCAGAGATGAAATTGCCACTGGATGATCCACTGGATCATCGAGAAAGCAAGAGAGTTCCAGGAAAACATCTACTTCTGCTTTATTGGCTACACTAAAGCCTTGGACTGTGTGGATCACAACAAACTGTGAAAAATTCTTCAAGAGATGGGAATACCAGACCACCTGACCTGCCTCCTGAGAAATCTGTATGCAGGTCAAGAAGCAACAGTTAGAACTGGACATGGAAAAACAGACATATTCCAAATCAGGGAAGGAGAACATCAAGGCTGTATATTGTCACCCTGCCTTTTTAACTTATATGAAGAGCACATAATGAGAAATGCTGGGCTGGATGAAGCACAAGCTGGAATCAAGATTGCTGGGAGAAATATCAGTAAACTCAGATGCATAGATGACACCACTCTTATAGCAGAAAGTGAAGAAGAACTAAAGAGCCTGTTGATGAAAGTGAAAGAGGAGAGTGAAAAGTTGGCTTAAAACTCAACATTCAGAAAACTATGTTCATGGTATCCGGTCCCATCACTTCATCGCAAGTAGATGGGGAAACATTATTTGCCCATACAATGGGAAAACATGGGGAAATTATTTTGGGGGGCTCCAAAATCACTGCAGATGGTGACTGGAGCCATGAAATTAAAAGACTCCTTGGTTTGCTCCTTGGAAGAAAAGTTATGACAACCTAGACAGCATATTAAAAAGCAGAGATATTACTCTGCTGACAAAGGTCTGTCTAGTCAAAGCTATGGTTTTTCCAGTAGTCATGTATGGATGTGAAAGTTGGACTATAAAGAAAGCTGAGCACTGAAGAAATGATGTTTTTGAACTGTGGTGTTGGAGAAGACTCTTGAGAGTCCCTTGGACAGTAAGGAGATCCAATCAGTCCATCCTAAAGGAAATCAGTCCTGAATATTCATTGGAAGGACTGATGTTGAAGCTGAAGCTCCAATATTTTGGCCACCTGATGTGAAGAACTGACTCATTTGAAAAGATCCTGAGGGTAGGAAAGATTGAAGGCAGGAGGAGAAGGGGATGACAGAGGATGAGATGGTTGGATGGCATCACTGGCTCAATGGACATCAATTTGAATAAGCTCTGGGAGTTGGTGATGAACAGGGAGGCCTGGCATGCTGCAATCCATGGGGTCACAAAGAGTCAGACATGAGTGAGCAACTGAACTGAAGTGATGTCTATTAATATATCTATTTTAATCGCAGTTTAAGTGATAAGTTGGTTTGTTTTCAGTTCTAGATTTATGACAATTTTTGACAAATTTATGACATATTTTCAAATATATTAGATTATTTTAGACATTTATAGCTGCTACTGCTGCTGCTGAATCTGGTGCTAAATTTATTGTCATTCCGCTTGGGATGATCTTTCTCTCTTCTTGTGAGTTTTATGATATTTTAATTTATCTATGATATTCTATAAATTCTCTATAGTGTTTCTAAGTGATAGACTTATTTTTAATTCTACCAAGTCCTCAATGTGCCCTTTCAATTTAAATTCCTTTTTCTGTCATATCTGGAAATTTCTCAACTGTTCTTCTTCAAATATTACCTACTCACTATTCTTTCTACATTTTGCTGTCTAAACTCCTGTCAGAAGTAGATGTACCTCTTCCCATTCCTCCTTCTGAATACATCTAAGAAAACTTGCATCACATGTAAAGTGAACATCAAAGGACTAAAAAGCAAAAAAGAAGAAGGCAGAGCATTGGGGACCTCAGCACTTTCAGACAGCAAGGGTAGTGGGCTACTATTTTTGCCAGATTGGGTACTGGAGAGGCCAGCCATCCAGAAACATGATGGGCGTAAACAAAAAGAGACCCAAGAAAAGTTAGCTCATTTTGCACTAAAGACTAGGAAGAAAAGCCTAGCAAAATTGAAAACTTTTAAACAATAACACTCAGCCTCAACCAGACATGGCCTAACCCCTACCTTATCCTTAGTCAAAGTGTAGGGCACCTAGACTTCACTCTTGCCTAACTTGAATGAGGTGTTTCTCTGCCCGCCAACTACCAGGGTGATATTAGAGAAAGCCAAGTATGAAGACAAAACTTCAACTGAAGACAGTAACAAGGAAACTCTCGCCATGTGGGGCTCCTACACTTCCTCCATGACTTATTGGTGGTGAGGCATGCCTCACCTCCCCGCTCCTTTCTGCACTGGTGGCAAAGGAAACCTAGAGGACAGCCAGAACTTTCACTGCTTTTCAGAGGTAATGGAGTCCCCCCACCTTTCCAGTGTCAGTGGAAGTCCTGTGGGGAATCTGGACTCCTGACCTCACCTGGCAGTAATAGCAAGGTGATGCTTCCCTTTCCCACTATGAAGCATCATAGAAGGCCTGTTAACAGAAGATCTAAACAAAATCTTGAATCTCAAAACATAACACCCCAAGTAGCCAGTGAATAATTGAAAATCACACTTCATACCATGAGTGAGGAAAATCTCAATTGGAGTAAGAAAAGAGAATCAGTGGATGCCACCACTGGGATGGCATAGCTGTTGGAATTATCTGAAAAAGATTGTAATGCAGTCATCAGAAAAATGTTTTGGGTGAGTGATTACAAAGAAGCTTGACACAAATGTAAAAATAGAAAGTCTCAATAGAGAAGTAGAAGATATAAAGAAAAGCCAAATTGACATTTTTTAAAAAATTTGAAATACACAACTAAAGTGAAAAACTCATGGATGAACTCAGCAGCAGAATGGCAAGGACAGAAGAAAGACTCAGTGAACTTGATGACAGAACAATAAAATCACCCAATCTGAGCAGACAAAAACAGACTGGGACCGTAAAAAAAGAAAGAAAGAAAGGAAAGGAAAAAGAGAAAATAAAACAAAGCAAAAACCCAGTGGCTCCAAGATCTTAAGATTGCAACAAAAGATTTAACATTTGTTTAATTCAAGTCCAAAGGGCGGGTGTAAGAGACAACTGAAAAAGTATTTGAAAAAATTAAGGGCTGAAAATTTCTCAGATTTAGAAAAATAAACAAATGAAAACAAAACAACCCATAAAGTCTATAGATTCAAGAAACTAGGAAAACTCAGAATAAACTCAAAGAGATCCATGCCAAGACACATAATAGTCAAACTTCTAAAAAGCAAGCAAAGAAAAAATTCCTGGGAGCACTACAGCACTTTACCTTTAAGGGAAAGCAAGTTTAATGACAGTGCTTTTAAGTTAACCAAAAGGTCAAGGTTAAAAGTCAGCAATGATAATTCATGTTGGTAGTATGTATCCTTGATATGATGGGGTTAAATATCTCATTATCTCCATGGATTTCCCCGTAAAAATCATACTTCAGTCTAATCGTGAGAAAAAGGTCAGACAAATCCTAATTGGGGGAAATTCTACAAAACACTTCCCCAGTACTTCTTAACATAATTAAAGACAGCAAAAATAAGGAAAGCCTGAGAAACAGTCACAGCCAAGAAAAGCCTAAGGAGACATGACAACTCATATAATGTAGTACCTTGAGTGGGAAATCGAACAAGAACATGAAGTAAAAACTGAAAAAAAAAAAAAAAGAAGAGATAACATGAACATGAATAAAGGTAATGGTGTATCAATATCGATTCATTAATTGCAACAGAAGTACCATAACAATGTAAATAATAGGGGAAGTTGGAGTTGGTTATATGATACCATTCCTATACTACCTTTGCAATTTTTCTATAAATCCAAAACTGTTCTAAAAAATTAAATCTATTTTAACTTTAACAATAAGTAAATAATTTAAATACACCAATATCCAATTAATATGCAGTTTAGCTTAACTGAAGCGTATGCAGCCTATAAGAAACTCACTTTAGGTTTACATATAGAAATAGGCAAGTTAAAAGTAAAAGGTATACAAACATTAATCCAAAGAAAGTAGGAGTAGCTATACTAACATTAGAGTAAGTGGACATCATAGCAAAGAAAATTACTAGGAATAAGGAGACATTGGTACAACTATACATATTATACTGCTATTAATTTAGCAGTTCTTCTTCCCTGGTGTTTTGCTTCCCTGGTGGCTCAGATGGTAAAGAATCTGCCTGCAATCCAGGAGACCCAGGTTTAATCCCTGGGCTGGGAAGATCCCCTGAAGAATGATGTGGCAACCCACTCCGGTATTCTTGCCTGGAGAATTCCATGAACAGAGGATCCTGGCAGACTGCAGTCCATGAGGTCGCAAAGAGTCAGACACGACTGAGCAACTAATACACATGTATATGATATTATATTAAGTGAAACATTAAGATGTAAGATGTAACCTTTAGAAGAAACTAGGTCAAAGGTATATGGGACCTCAGTTTACTGTTTTTAAAAATTTCTGTGGATCTATGATTATTTTAAATAAAATTTTAAAGTAACTATCATACATTTGTTAAAGCTTCTTAGTCTACTTTTCAAATATTTTTACTTTTCTTTCATTCATTTCATTTCTCATTTCTCTATATTTTTTTAGGAAAGATTTCCTCTGTAATCTTCCAATTAATTAATTCTCTCTTTAGCTTTATCTTTTTACCTATCTAGATTTTTTAATGAGCACCTTATCTCCATCTCTTTTTTATTCTTTTTTATCTCTTATTGCTTATTCTTATTTCATAGCTTCACTGTTACAGTATGTCTCTTATCTCTAATTCCCCTGAGTAATTTTTTTCCCTTTGCTACACATTATCTCTTAACAGTAGAATTTCTCACATTCTATAATTGCTTTCTTCCACATGTATCTTGGTTATGGAGATCCACTATGAGATGGTTTTGCAGTTACTATGTAATCAGGCCCTAGAATATTTAAATAATGTTTTTGCTCTTTATATTCCCCCAACACATGGCTTAAATCAGCTCAATTCCTACATGTGAACTTCTGTCCATCATAGATTATTGTTTATATTTGTGGGCAAAAGTTAACAGCTATCTTTAGGTTCCAACCCAGTCAGAATAAAGAAGTTTTAAAATTTCCTTTTATGGAAGTTGGCTCGTTCTTGGCTTCCATCTTTAGATGCTAAGATCCCAGTTTCACCTCCCTTTTTGCATTTCACTTCCCAGGTTGCATATTTTAACTACTATCACCATATGGCTGGTAAAACCCCCTCTCAACATTTTCCTTCATAACTCATTTGACTCAATTACTTTAATGGATTTCTTAAACTTATCTGGTACCTGAATATTTCCCTTCCTTGCATTCAAGATCAGCTATATGTTTTTGAAGAGAAAAATTAACTATTTTACTTGGTACACCTAAGCACTTGGAGCTGAAGAGGAAGATGTTTAATAGTTTCTGAATATCACCAGTTTGTCTCAAATGTTTATATATATTATCATGTATTTCTGAGTTTATCTGAGTTTCTTCTTCTTTTAAAGCAGAAAGCATAGTTCATCAAACATTGTATCCCTCATAATATCTATAATATTTCCTAGCCTGGAGTGAATTCTTGTTGAATAAATGCATTAATTAAAGGATTAGATAACTGGACAAGCATTTTCTTGCCACACCCTACTTTTGATGGATACTTCTGTTTAGACATATAACTCATACAAGATTTATTATCTCTAGATGTCTGAGATTCTATTAATGACTTGTCCAGAACAACAGAGCTGAATAAAAACAACACAACAAAGCATTCACAAAATTATTAATTTTCTTCACTCCCAAGCCTATTTTACAGTTTAAACTGGCTCAATTCTTTCTACTGACAGCAGCCTAGTGAATATGTTCTTACCCTCTAATGGCAAAAAGACATTAAGTTCCACAGTTAGTCTAGAAGGGGCCTCCAGACTCAGAGGAAGCAGCTACTGAAAAATAATAAATAAAGAAGTCAAGGAAAGCAATGTGACGAAGAACTAATTCTGTTTATTTTTAGTGGTTATGAAATATAACTTGAACAAATGTGTCAATGCGTTATATTCCTTACAACTTTTTTCTCCCTTTCAAATATTCATTTTTCAGGAATTGCACTAAAAATAAACCCAACAGTTGTTAGTTTGGTTTTGACCACATACTGAGAGCTTTATCCCTTTCAGTCATTTTATTACATAAAATAATCCTTAGTTGGCTCAAGATTATTCAGACGCACATAAGCTCTCCTTGCCTGACACAGGTAACCTTTCTAGCTTCATCTACTTTTATAAAAGCTACTCTGTTCTCATATCTGATGTCTTAGAATTGTCTGGACCAGACAAGTCTTCTTCATGGCTCTGTCTTCAAGCATTTGACTCTGGAAAATAGATAGTATCCCCTTATTTGCCTGAGACATACCTACCTACCCAAATTTCAAAGCCAGGCTCTAAGCCTATACTGTTGCTCTCTTCTTGGGCAAAGGTAAATATTACTTACAAATCTTCCTATTTAGACCTTTTATTAAAGTCACTAGTTTAACAAGTATAATATGAAATAATGTTCTGGGTCTTTCTTTGGGTATAAACTAGAAAATTTTAAAAGGAGACATTTTTAGGGCACTGTGTTGCTGTGTTAGTCACTCAGTCGTGTCTGACTCTTCACCACCCCATGGACTGTAGCCCACTAGGCTCCTCTGTCCATGGGATTCTCCAGGCTAGAACACTGGAGTGGGTTGCCATGTCCTTCTCCAGGGGATCTTCCTGACCCAGGGATCGAACCCTGGTCTCCTGCACTGCAGGAGGATTCTTTACCATCTGAGCCATCAGGGAAGCCCTTTCTAACTGGTACCTAGTAGATACCCAGTGTGCATGCATGCTAAGTCATTTCAGTTGTGTCCAACTCTTTGTGACTCTGTGAACCATAACCCACCAGGCTCCTCTGTCCATGGGATTCTATAGGCAAAAGTACTGGAGTGGGTTGCCATGTCCTTCTCCAGGGGATCTTCCTAACCCAGGGATCGATCCTACATCTCTTATGTCTCCTGCATTGGCAAGCAGGTTCTTTACCACTAGCACCACCTGGGAAGTCAATATACCAATAAAATTTGATAAAACAAACTTATATCCAGAAAATTTTATACATAAGGACACTTTTTACCCATGGATTCTGACTCTCAAATGAGGAGGCAACTGACCTGTTGAGAGCTCAGCATCAAAAGTTCTGGGCTTGCTAGGACTCTTCTGCTTTCTTCACCAGGACTCAGTTGGTTGGTGCTTGTACCTGCTCCTTTCTGCCTTAGCTGACCAGTGAGGACTTAGCCTATTACCAGAATGACCATATCATCCATCACCGAATGAAAGGAAGCAATGATAACAATTATGCCAAGACAATGAGTATAAATTGGTGCTGTCCTGAGAAGACTGGGATGTATGACCAACCCACCTATTGACTGCTTAGCCCAGTATATCTTGCCTGGTATTATAGCCCGGTATTTTTCTGACTGAAGGTCATATTCTTTTATAATAATAACCACCACTTACAGAACATCCCTTATAGACTAAAGTCTATAATAAATTATTTCTTTTTGACAGATCAGGAAATTAAAGCTATAGACTAAGTGATTTGGCCAAGACCACCCAGCTATGAATTGATAAAAGATTTGAACATGGGTCCATCTGGCCCCAAGACATCTTTCCCTTTTGCCATGCAATCCTTATTTTATACCACACCAAAGGATCGTATAAATTCCATTGCTGTGGGCAAGTTTTACAATATAAAATCTCCCTTAACATAAGTGAGGCATTTTCTAGGACTTGGAATTGTTTTAGAGGATTGAAAATATTCTTCGTTATGATAAGACTTAACCCGAACAGCTTAGATTTTCATTTCTCACTGTACAATTTTCCAAGGGCTCCACACCTGTCTAGTCCTTTCTTTCTCTGTTACCCTTGCCCCTTTTAGTCTTCTTTATTCATACCCCCCACCATGATTAAAAGTTCTTTGCATGACTGAGATTCTTTGACTCTCTTGTTCAGGGAAATAGGCTTAGGTGTTGATTCAGCTCTTCAGCATATCAATATATGGAGCTCACAGCAATTTGACGCTCCATACCTGATGAACCAGAAATTGAGTGAACTGTAGTTGTTATGTTTCCCTAGGTTGTTATAAGGTTTAACACTTACAGACAAGGGTGCAACTCCAGGGAAAAGACCAGTTTTCCAGGGGTTACTGAACCCCTGGGCTTGGTTTAGACTAATCCCTCCTGTTAGCAGCACTTATTACTATTACAAGACAGGACAGCCTTCAGTGCCAGAGCTTCCCACCAACAGAGAAAAGCTCAGGGACCCGACTCAGTAGCCACAAATTCCAGGTATGATGTGGGAGAATGTCTGAGATAAGAGACAATAAAAGCGGTAGGAACTGTGAAAAAATCTGTTGTACAGAAGCTGAAAAGGGAGAGATTAACTCAGTAAGTTGTCAGCTCATTTTCTTACTGTGCTATCAGGAGCTTTAACTAAAAATTAAAAATAAAAAAATCTGTTTGATCTCCTGTGTTGGAGATGTATTTCAAGGCCTGTACCTGTCACTGAAATCTACAAAGTGTGCTTCAGCTATAAATCTCTGTCCTTGAATGTACACATGCAATTATCTTAGAGAGATCTGGCTCCCATAAAAATGACAATTGTCATTCCTGGTCTTGCTTTCCTTCATACAAATGTAATGTTTATGTTTTAAAAATAGCCTTCAATTGATAGGTAACAGAGAAATTTGCCATTATCATATTAAATGCCATATCCTTAAGTATTTTTTAGTAGTGAGGAAAAAACCAAACTTTTTCTTTAAACTTTATTTCTTCTGGGGAGCAACGCTGAAAAGACATCAGTAAAATGACAAATTCAGTGTTAGATTCTGTGTTTGAAACATTTTGGATTTTCATGCATCTTGACTGTGATGATGTTTCTGATTATAACAGTGACTTGAGCTGCTTCCTCTAAGCTGCTGTGCAAAAATTGTACAATTTTGCCGTTGCCAGACTCATTTTTCCAAATGAACCTAAGTCCCTACTGGTTAATGACTGTGCTCTATATTTGAGATCTGGTAGTGCTTTTCAAATATAAGAGCCTAAACTTAAAATGAGTTTTAGTTTTTTAAAAAAATTAAGTCTATATGGTAGGGTCTAATAACCATGAAAAACTCTCCGAGTTTTGCATTCTTGTCAGTCAGATTGTGGTTCTGTGGGGCAGGGACTGTGCCTGTGCCTAGCATATTCTGTACTAGGTGATGGAGCAAACATACAAACACCTGTGACCTGAGTTCAAAGACCGTGTTCTCAGTTACTATTAATATATTACGCTGAATGAATGCTTTGACATTTCTATAACTAACTTACAGCTTAATAGCTTTTGTTTCATTGTTAATAGTAATAATAAGTAGTGGTTGTTACTTTTTTGAAGTCATTATCCTGTGTCAAATTCAGTATGATGAACTTGCCATACGTTATCCTTTTTTAATCTTTCACTGGCCAAGAGGTTGCTGTTACTATTTTGATGATACAGCTGCTGCTGCTGCTGCTGCTAAGTCGCTTCAGTCGTGTCCGACTCTGTGCGACCCCATAGACGGCAGCCCACCAGGCTCCTCTGTCCCTGGGATTCTCCAGGCAAGAATACTGCAGTGGGTTGCCATTTCCTTCTCCAATGCATGAAAGTGAAAAGTGAAACTGAAGTCGCTCAGTCGTGCTGACTCTTAGCGACCCCATGGACTGCAGACTACCAGGCTCCTCCATCCATGGGATTTGCCAGGCAAGAGTACTGGAGTGGGGTGCCATTGCCTTCTCCTTGATGATACTGATGAAGTAATAAGCTGTCAGAGAAGTCAGGAACCAACCCCAGGTCATATAACATATAACGTAAGTGTCATACTGAAGTTCTGATATATATATGATACGATTTTAAGAAATTAATTGCCTCAATTGCTCCTGTGAGGCTGGCAAGTCTGAAATGTATAAAGCAGGAGAACAGGCTGGAAATTCAACAGTGTCTGACATTGCAGTCTAGAGGTATACCCAATGGGGTTGATTATAAAGACCCTACATTGAGGTCCACTAAAAACATTCTACCAAACTGCATTCAAAAGAGAGCCCTCAAGGACCCACAGGATGGTTTCCTAGTCTCCACCTCTGCTCAGTCAGTACTGCCCTAGACTTGGGTAAGAGAGCCTTTGGGTCAAGGATGTGAGATAGGTTGGGACCTGGGACCTGGGACCCTTTGCTGCAATGCTTGCTCCTAGACAAATGTCTCCCTAAACAACACAATACAGAGAAATTATAAGGGGTTAAAAAATAAGCATGCATGCACAGTTGGGGGAAAATTATGGACAGCAAAATACAAAAAAAAAAACCCCCAAATTCCCAATTGCAATTGTCACTTCCGAAGAGCTAGAAGCAAAATCAGGGTACTACACATGCCCCCTGCACACACCACCACCAAAGGGCTGGGCAAAACACCCAAGCCACCCCTTCAGCCCAACCTCGGGACACACCCTTACCCTCACCTCATGTAAGGAGCCAGCTTGCCTCCCCTCTACAATGAACAAGCCAGCAAGGGAAGCTGCCACTTCTTCTCTTCCCACTACTACATAACGGCCCCAACAAAGCCTTGCCTGAATTTCTTGCCTGGCCTTTTGTCAATTTCCATTGATTAAGGAGGCCAAGAACCCTGGTTGGTAACAGTTTCACACAAAGCACCTTGCCTGGGTGAGTGTAACCCTCCCCAGGCAATACTATCTGAGATCTATGGGCCTGATGGACATGGGCCCACCAGGAGCCACTGCCTGCTCTCTAGGCCATTGTCTGGGTGGTACTCTGGGCTCTGGATTTCTTTGCTCAGATGGTCTGAACCTAAATAATCCTCCCCTGCAAGGTTTTATCATCCAAGGATGTACCACAAAGCCACTTCACAGAAATTGTGGGCAGTGCTCACAAGATGCCTCTCAAGTTCCACCATGGGAGATGGAACTGGGAATAGTAAGAAAAAATGAGTGGAGTCTAGGCTGGGCACCAGGGGCTAGGGGCCAGGAGCTGGCCTATCTCATTCCAGAATTTTCCGTCACAAACTCTGAGGAATCTAAGAATTCTATATTTGAGCATGTTCTTATCCACCATTATGAATATTTATTTGATGAAGTAGGAGGATGGAATATGCTTATTTTAATGATTAATTTCATTTATAAATGCTTCATTTTAAATGTTTACATGTATGGTCTCCATTTGTACTCTTGCCCTGGGATCCATTAATGTTAAGGATGGACTTCTTTTTAGGACCCCTTATGATCCTTCAGGGGTTCTTGAGGAAATGAAGAGGCTGAGAACACAGGGTATGGGCTTCCCAATCTTATTTTTAATCAGAGTAGTGTTTTTATTTGTTTCTTATTTCAGATTTTGTTGGAAAAAATAATAATTATACTGGCTTAAAAATAAATACTTAAGGGACTTCCATGGTAGTCTCGAGGTTAAGACTTCACCTTCCAACATAGGGGGTGAGGGTTTGATCCCTGGTCAGGGAGCTAAGACCCCACATGTCTGGTGGAAAAAAAGCTAAAGCATAAAACAGAAACAATATTGTAACAAATTCATTAAAGAGTTTAAAAATGATCCACATCAAAAAATCTTAAAAAGTAAATGTTTGAAGAAAACCCCAGCAATTATAAGACTAAAATTTAAAGGGACTTTCATGCTTATGCTCAGTTGCTAAGTCGTATCCAACTCTTTGTGACCTCATGGAGTGTAGCCTGCCAGGATTCTCTGTACATGAGATTTTCCAGGCAAGAATACTAGAGTGGGTTGCCATTTCCTTCTCCAAAAGGGCTATAGAAGTCTACTAAAACACTGATTTTACTAATGAGGAAACCAGGTATCATGGAAGATTAGAGAGTTTCATAGTACTTGCTTAATGCTCTTTACCTCCTTGGTTATGGTTATGGCTTGCCTTTGGCTAGGCTCCTTGAAGCAATCTGAGGTGGAAATACAGAAGCATTTAGTTTTCTTTAAGATACCCAACATACCTTTTCAGGTACCTCCTCACACTTACTTCAGTGGCTCAGTTATCCAGATTCCTCTCTCCTTGCATCCGTATTTACTGAAATTTGGGCATAAGAAAACAATCATTTTAAGAATAAAAATTATGTGGTACTGTTCCCAAGGGCAAAAGCATTTTAAGCTATTGTCTAATAGTAGAACAAAGTGTTTTTTTGCTGGGCAAGTGTATTTTGAGTATGCAATGGATTTAAAGCAGCAGGAATTTTTTTCGATTTGGGATATTACACCATATTTATCCCCATCAGTCCCCCTCGAGAGGTAAAGAGTTATTAATGGTATTAGTTACCTGGAAAGAATTTAAGTTTCTCACTTTTTTTTTTTAACCCCTCAGGTTGTAGGGAGAATCTAAAAGCAGTAATCCTACCTAACAGTGGTCTCAGATTTGCCATCCCACAACCCATGAAGCAGTAGAATGTCATTGGAAGATATCTGGAGGTAAGAGGAGAACCTGTTCTACAGCAATGAGATCTTTAGCTTTCTGCTTGAGAGACCAGAGACTTAAAGTCCATCTTCCCTGGGCTGAGCACACCTTCACAACCACTGCTTCTCTCCATACTTCCCATTCTGGACTTTACCCCAGCCACTGCTTTCCCCAGTCCTTCTCATCTCCCTTTTGTAGCTTTCGTCTTTTCTCTGTTCTCCACCAGCACTCTCCACATGCAGCTGACTTCAGCCTTCCACAAGTCTCTTCTCAAGACATCCTCTCCGTTAAGATTTTACCATCTCACGTTCAATAGCTCAGTTTGCGTCCCCTCAGGGTTGCGATTAAACTCCTCTGGGGGATGGAGGAACACTGACTTTGTCTAAAATTTCCATCTCTGTGTGCTGGTAGCCCAGAATCCCCATCTTGAGGCTGTGGGGACACAGGAGCTCTTGGTGGATGACTTTTACGTTCTGGTCAGGAAGCAACTCCATTGCTCCAGGCAGCATACCAGGTGCAAAGAGCATTGTTTCTGGTTGCAGCAAACCCTGAAGGTAGAGGAGCCCAAAATGCTAGCTTGTTGAATTCAGGACATTATCTTCTGATATGCATAGCAGTTTGAGTAGGTGGCAAGACCTAATTATATATACTGGAAAAAATCTGCTAATGATGATGATGACTCTAGATTCTGGGAACCAACAAAATGGGAATAAAAAATATAAAAGCATGATTTTGCTATTAAGAGTATTACCCATTATAGTACTTATACTGTGCTCTCTGGTTTTTATACCTTACTACTACACCACAGTGATTATGCATTTTCTTATACATATTTTGCAATAATATTTTATATGTTTAATAATTTGATTATATACTATTTTCTCTTTATGTTTAGTTTTCAAAATCTGTTGCTCAAGTAATATAATTTTTTAATGCAACATGATTATTTGCTCTCTTCATGCAAAAACAAAAATTAAAAATCTGTATGTTTATCCAAAATATAGTGATAATGCAAGATATTCTTGACAAAACCACATATGCAGTTTGTATAGTATACTTTGAAACTCCATGATATTTTGCCTGCATGTATTTATTATAAGATGTATAATATTAACAATATATGATATGAAAAAATGCATAATTTATTAAATAGAGTATAATCTTGCTCTCTGAATTTGAAGTTGGGTTAAAGATGAGCTAGGGGACCATAAAGACTACTGAATAATTGGATTTTCTAGCACATTTCAGGTGGAAGAGACCAGAAACTACCCTTCCTCTTAGGAAGTCGGTTGGCTTATTGGAGAGGTTGTAATTGTTGTGGTTAACAATGTAAACTCTGGAGCCCCATTGTGTGGGTTTAAATTTCAGTTTTGTTACTTATTGAACAAATTACTTAGCCTCTCTGTGTCTTAGTCCCCTCATGTGCAAAATGGAAATAACAGAACCTACTCCACAGGGCTTTTGTAAGAACCAAACCTCTTATTACATATTCTATTTTTTTAACTTTTTTTTTTTTCTTTTATCAAATCAGTTTTACCTTTCTCAAAATGGTTAGGAGACCTGTGAATCCAGATAGTGAAATAAATTGTTTGATTGTTCTGGCAAGGGAATGTCAGCCTTCATTTGTGATGAGTTATAAGCAGAGATCAGTAGAATCCTATGAGAAAATTAGACATCTTCAACTGAAGATTCCCGAATGCTTGACTCAGTAGCTGCCTATTTATCCCAGTGGACTTCAAGATTAAGTTCAAAGTTATTGTGAATATTGTGTTCTATTTGAACAGAAGGCTGGAGTTAGACATAAAAATTATTAATAACTGATTGTATTAACTTGCACCTAACCATTATATTTCTTTAAGTTTTATATATATATATATATATATATTTAATAAATATGTATATATATATATATTTACTTAAATAAATATGTATATATATGCATACGTATAGTGTTAAAATAGCAAAAAGTTAACACAGTAAGAATGGCATATGTATGTATAAACTCCATACACACATGAATGGAAGCAGGTACTAAAATCAAATATTCAGTCTATTTGGGAAACCTATTTGCTTACACAGAAGACCATAGTCTAGGCACCATTATTCACCCTGTGACAGGTACTGGAGCTGTAGATATGGTATCTGAGAGGAAATAAACAGTCTTACACATGCACACTTTGCAAACAAAACTAAACCTGATGATTGTTGTCACTTCTCCAGCAACTTTGACAAAATTTTTCATTCCACTAAATTAAATGGGAACACCGGGAATCTTAGATGCTAAACCTGCCTTTGCCTCTGAGCATCTCTGTGGGCTTGGGCCAACTACTTCACTTCTCTGAGCCTCAGCTTCCTCATAAGAAGGCTTGGTTAGATGATTGATAAGGCATCTCCTAGATCTAAGATTATATAACTTTGAAATCCTTACATGTGAGGAGTTTGAAGCAAGATGGAGCCAAAACAATTTTGACAGGAAATAAAACATATGGGGCTCAGAAATAAAACTACTGAAAGAACTGAAATAAAAATATAAACTCCAGGAGAAAGTTCTTAGAAATTTGTATCAATAATTATTTTACATCCTTTTAAAAGGCTGTATACTTTTCTGTTTACTAATTTCTAGTTTTAGGTATGTTTTTTAGAAACACCATTGTTAACTATGAACAATTATCATCTCTCATGTCATAAATAACCATTTCTTTTTTTGAATGTTGATTAAAAGGGGAATAAAATCTTTCCTTTTGATAGGTGCCATTGCTTGACAGTTACAAGTCCCAAAATACGTCATAAAATAAGATGTTGGTTAATCTTTAAAACTGATCTTTGTTAGTTTGAGTCCTTAAAATCAGGAAGATTTTCTTCTATAAGAACCCTACTTCTTGATAACTATACTGAAGTTTCATTACCAAAAATGTATGTGAAGTGAAGTCGCTCAGTCGTGTCTGAGTTTTTGCGACCCCATGGACTGTAGCCTCCCAGGGTCCTCGGTCTGTGGGGTTTTCCAGGCATGAATACTGGAGTGGGTTGCCATTTTCTTCTCCAGGGAATCTTCCTGACCCAGGGATCGAACCTGGGTCTCCCGCATTATAGGCAGACACTTTACCGTCTGAGCTACCAGGGAAGCCTCCTAATTAAAAAAATAAAATTCTCCATATTACTGGATGGTTGCTATATGTCAAACACTGTACTAAACATTTATTTAGTCCTCACCATAATCTACTGCAAGAAGTGCTATAAAAGCTCTTTTTACAGATAAGGAAAGGAGAATGCAGAAATTTTAGTTACAAGTTTGTAAACATCAGAGTTAGAACTCAAAACCTTTGTCAGTTTGGCTATAAATGTTATACAGTGTTTTAAATTATTGTCGTTGGCAATGTTGTAAATGCTTAGTTTTCAATGATTCCTTTTAATTTGAATACATACCATGATGCTGGAATATTTCATAATTGATGGATTTAGTTCTGTGTAATGTAGGCATTCTTTCCTCCTATAGTACTTTCAAATCTGACAAGGGAATATTATCCTCTAATCAGTGACCACATCTTAAGAGTATTTTATTTAACAAATATCTAAATGAACTTATTATATACTAATCACCAACCTCTTACAGATATCAAGTCAATTAATTATTACTCTAATAAAATGAGTAAATACTATTATTATCTTTTATATATATCTGATTTTACAGAGGAGAAAACTGAGACAGAGAAAGGTTAGAACTCTTGCCTGAGACCATAACGGCTAGTGAATGGCTGGAACTGAAACTCAGGTAGTCTGACTCAAGAGTCCAAGATTTTAACTAACTTCTTACACTTGGGATATTTTGTTTGTTTGCTTGCTTGCTTGTTTTAATTTTTGATATTGTCTTCTCACTTCATAGTTTTAGAGGTTTGAGCTTAAATGAACTGCCCTGACTATTGACAGATATTTGCCACCTCTCACAGGACTGCATAGTGAACTCACACACGAATAACCCAAAACCACCCCCAGCACTTGAGAATGTGCTGTCTAGTAGGCACTGGACAAAGGCCACAGGCAACGCAAGTTACAGGAAAACAAATACGGTGTATGTTTTTTTATTGCACTTGATTAACATCATAAATAGTTTGGCAGTGATCTTAGATAGTTTTGCAGTGACAAGAATTCTAGGAGGAAAAGTAGCAAGCATAGAGTTTGACTTCAAAGTCTGTTCACGCTAGTTACTGAGCTACTTTTTTCTCAGTATGGCAGCATTTCCCAAAGGCTTATACTCCAAACCTGAGTCTTTCTGGGCTCCGCTGTATTGATGAGCTCCTTATTTTAGAAAGCTCAGCTAACATGAAGGCCATCAGCTCACTATTGGGTGGGAAGTCTTGAAAGGTGGGTAACTCTGGCAGCATACCAACTATATCAACTACACACCCCCACTTTTCCTACCCTCTATGTTCCTTACTCCCCACAGGGTGCCTAAGAAAACAATTGGGTTATATTAGCTTGGCTTTATGGAAAAACTCAACTAACATATTTAACACACTGGCTACGGGTTCATTAAAAACTACCTTACGAAAAAAAAAAAAAAAACTGCCTTACGAAGTTGGCCCTGATACCAAGCAATATGAAGAGGAAGAAGCAACTTGTATGGAAAATCAGGACTTTCCAGCTGTTAGAAAGAAACCCCCCAAGGGCTGTGGAGTTGTAATGTCTCAAGAATGGAAAGAAAGTGCTGATAGCACTGCATTTCTGAAGGCACCCACAGTTAGCAGATATGCAGGTGATCCTGATGAGTTTAAGCTTCCTTCCCAGTTGGGGGACAGATGCTGTGACTGTGGTAATAGTGGGTGCATAAAGAGACCCCAGCAAGAGTATAAGTGAAAGGGAGGGCGCCTTCCTGAAGACATGAATATCAAAGCCGAATGCTGATAGAGGACACAGTCAATCGGCTTAGCTGGTGATGGCAGGCTCCTGCTGTGATAAAAAATATGAGGCAAAATATGAGGCAAATCTGATAAAAAGCATATTTTTAAACTGCTGTGCTTGAGACAGCATGGTTTAGTGCTTGGGCTTTCTCCCCAGTTCAGTTGCAAACTAAGCTGGCTCTGAGAACCTCTCCCCTGCTTTGGGAAAGCTGCTCCTCCAAGACAGGGCCGACATTTTTGGCGTGGTGGTCTGGAGAAGTTTGCATTGGCACCCTCTGGATTGAAACTGGACGCTGCATAAACAAAGTTCTGCAGTTCCCAGTGCTGCCAGACCCTTAAACTCCATAAACATCAGTATTCATCCCCCACCCCCACTCCAGTGAAAATGAAAAGAAAATGAAACTGCGTTGGAGATTGTTTCCCTTGAATAAACACCAAACATACTCAAAAACCAAAGCTGCTCTCCTCTCTGATATTAAACCCAGTAATTACACTATGAAACCCAAGCCTATAAATTCAAGCTTGGGAAGGTAAAATTGTGGAGAGGGAGAAACCTAGTAAAACGTGTCCACCCTGTCCATGTATAGACCTTTTTCTTTTGAATGCTCTTCAGTATGATATAAATCTCCCTCCACTCCAGTGAAAATCATTACACCCCACTGTTCCTACGATGTACCTCCCTTTCATACTCAGAATACTTGACTCAAATGCATAAGCATTCCAGGTACAAGAAAATTGGTGCCCTTCAGTATGTTAGAGTTTATTTTGTCTGTCTGGCAATGCGTGTTTCCCCCACATATCTGAAATGATGAAATCTTTGAAAATAGATGCTGGGGCTGCGTTATCCTGTCTAACAGGTAACCAGCTTACCAGGAGGCTAAGTGTCTGAGAACAAGTTATGTTGTTTCAAATCAGGCCCAATTTTGGGTTGTCCGTTTGCTCAGGTGGCCACCATTCTCCTAAATAAAATAATATCTTTCAGGTTTCCCCAGAACTCTGGTTACAATGACACTCTTCCCTTAGTCATTCAGAATGAAATTCAGGCAACGAGACTTTGGCACTGACAACTAGGTGCAAACATTAGAAAGAAGATTTTTTTGGCCTCACTTCTTTATCCCTATTTTGCCTTCTTCTGAAGGTTGCATTCATCTGAAAATAATGACAGAACTTTGAGTTTCAGTTCAGAATTTATTTGATTCATTTAATCTTTTAATATAGAGAAAGGTTTGGAATAGTTTGGATAATTAAAAGAAACTTTTGTAAAGAAAAGTTTTCTTATACTTGAAAAAATAGACCTTTTCCTGTTTAATAGAATGTTTTATATGCCCGAGAGGCTAAAGCTAATATAGCAGTGAAATAAATAAACCCTCAGCCCACTTGGCCAAACGTATCCCTTCGAACTGGATTTCTCAATTTTGTATTTAAAGGGAATTTGTCTACATTTTGGGATATGTATTTGTGCGTACTTTTGTCCTTTCTCTCCAATCTATTCTGTTTACAATATCTTTCTCTCTCTTTCCAGAGAGATGCGATTTGGGTCTTATCTTGCTTTTTTAATGTGGCTCTCTGCTTCCTTAAATTTAGGTCACAGCTATATTTGTGCCAAGCAGGGCCTTGTACTGGGCCATCTTGCCACATCTCTAAGTGCACCTGCTGGATGGCAAGGTCAATGCCTTCTAGCTCCCTGTGGTGCATACCCCTTCTACTGACCCAAACTGGAAACAATTTAAACTTTGCTTGTGGCCTTTTCTTTCTCTCCCACATTCTATTTCTATATGTTCTCAAGCCTTCTTTTCCTCAGGCAAAGATAGATGAGAGTCACCACTTTTATTGTCCTGGTGCCATGGGGTGTTTTATTCTGCAGATGATAGCCTTTCACACACCTGTGAACACACAGATAAGCAGGATGATGCATGAAAACTATTTTATTAAAGGCTAAGATTTGCTAGAGACACAGCTATGTGGGGCTGTGGGCTCCCATTCTAGCACAGCTTCCTTCAGCTGCCTAATGTTCAACTTTTATAATTGTCTGTCTATTAATTTCTACTCTAAAATGACACATAAAAGAATCCATCTTAAGAGTAAAAGTAGAACAAGATAGTAAGCCCAAACAGACATAAGACACATTTCTGAATTAAATGGTAAAACTAGAGTCTCAACTTTCTAATGGGCTGATATTTATAAACTTATGCTAAAAAAATCAAGAGCTCTGCTAATGTGACAATGGAATAATAGTGATGTTAAATACAGTTTTTTAAAAACTGTCTTGGCCAAAGGGTAACTTCACATTTGGGTAACAGAAGAGAGGATGGGTTATCAGAGTGAACATGGATTGAATAGAACAAGGAAGATGAGAAAGACAGAAAATAAACTATGAAGTGACTTCCCTGGTGATCCAGTGTTTAGGGGTTAAGAATCTGTCTTCCAATGCAGGGGATGTGGGCTCCATCCCTGGTAGGGGAAGATCCTGAATGCTGTGGGGCAAATAAGATCTATGCTGCAACTAAGATCCGACACAGCCAAATAAATAGTTATTTAAAAAAAGAAGAAGAAAGAAAACACATTATGAGAAAGGCCCACAGACTTAGACTTTGGGGTCTTCTGTGTTATGATGTTGTTTTTCAGTAAATACATCCTGGAAAGTCAAGGGATTATCTAAAGGGTTTATCATGTGTGTGGTATCTCAGGTTCAACAGAACAATATAATTAGTTCATTTGCAAATTTCAATTAGGGTGGGCAGAACAAAGTAGGAATGAACACTAATTGTTGTCAACCACATTCACAATGGCTAGATTTGTATCTCAGAATGCCCATTCTGTTAATTTAGAACAGCAGATATAACTGATAAAAATATCCCTCTTAGCTGTGTGGAACTGTGTTCCTCATAGAGAAGTCTATTTAAGAAATATATTCAATGAGGAATGAAGTTGTATTATCTTAAAGAAAGGTTACTGTCATCAAGTAACAATCAATTGTTCTCCAATAGAATCATAAACAAAGGGAACCGACCATACAAATGAGTGAGTAATTAGTGTCAGAGTGTATACTCACTCCCCTAGATCATGTGGATCAAGGTACACCTACATTTCCCAAACTAACCTTTTTCGTATGACTATAGCATGGGGTATAGTTGATTAAAATTTAAAATTATTTTACTTTATGACTTTGCTGCTGCTAAGTTGCTTCAGTTGTGTCTGACTCTGTGCGACCCCATAGATGGCAGCCCACCAGGCTCCACCGTCCCTGGGATTCTCCAGACAAGAATACTGCAGTGGGTTGCCATTTCCTTCTCCAATGCATGAAAGTGAAAAGTCAAAGTGAGGTCGCTCAGCGGTGTCTGACTCTTTGCGACCCCAAGGACTGCAGCCTATCAGGCTCCTTCGTCCATGGGATTTTTTCAGGCAAGAGTACTGGAGTGGGGTGCCATTGCCTTCTCCAGGTTATGACTCTTTAGTTTCCTCAATCAGAGGACTCATTAGCAACCAAATTACAAATAACATAAAGGAATATCTTCTAACAACTTGTTTCCTAAATTCTATTCTTACATTTTGGTTTGGTTAAGATAATTTAAGGACATGTACAGTTTTTTAAAATGATGAATTCATAAAAAAGGAGTTGTTAAGAATCAAGGGAAGAACAAGAGAAAATTACAGTCAAGTCCTCCTTCCCTTGCTTCACAAAGAAAGTGGTGAGGAAGAGGCACAACCCACTCAGTTATTCTGAATCTTTGTTTCAGCCAGTTCCCCTGATGCTTACCCCGTTCCCACTCTCTTAGTCCGGAAATTTATGGCCCTATACTTTTCAATGCTTTGGATAGAAAGAATCACTTCCTCTGGAATCTCAAGCTCCCTATTTCCCTGTTATACTTTCCTGGTTAATCAAGCACCATGTGTTTTACAACTTTCATGTTTTTCTCTTTTTTTTTTTTTCTAGTAGTCTATTCCTGCTCAGTTTTTTTATTCTACTAGCATTGCATGGTATATGTTTGTAAATATATAACATCCTGCACTAAGTGGAACCGCAGGAGGAAAGGAAGGTTGAGTCACATAGGAAGTCTGCCATTTTGAACCAGTCTCTCATAAAAAGATTTCTTGGAGAAAGACTACAAGTGGCTCAGTACTGGGGTAAAAAATGACCAGGAGTATTAGAGGACGGTGCTGTGCTTTTAGTTAGTAGTTCTGTTCATTTTTTAATCTGCCCTGTTTTCTATCTATTCTTTTATTAAAAAATTATTCTGGTTTTCATAGCTTTATTTTACTCTTTCATATCTGCTACTACAAGTCCCTTTCATTCTCCTTTGAAAAAGTGAAGTCACTCAGTCGTGTCCCACCAGGCTCCTCCATCCATGGGATTGCCATTTTCTTCTCTCATTCTTCTTTATTTCTTAGTTATTAATAGTATTATTTTTTCTAAACAATCTTGATCATTCTTTGTCATTGATGTAATTGTATTAACTCTGGGTACACGATGCAACTGGTTTTTGATATGTAAAAATATCAATCAAACAATTTTATAATTTCAGATAATGTGTATTTTAAGTTAGCAAACTTGATTTATGAGATATAATAGTTTTCCACAGACTTGGGAAGACATAGTCATAAGACTACATTATTAAAAGGGGTGTAGGACATGTTTGAGAGATTTTTCAGATTTGCAAAAGACGTCAAAAATTAAACTGTATCATAAAGATTATAATAAATTTGAAAGTAATTTCAATAAAAATCTCATTTTCAACATTAAAACTTCTTATCCAAGAATATGATAAATCTCTTCATGTATTAAAGACTTCTCACATCTCTTAGTAAAATTTTATAATTCTGAGTGTTTTGTATAAACTTAGGTATATTTGGTTAAGCTTATGTCTAGATATTTTATATTTTTGTTTCATATTAAGAAGGATATTTTTATGTCATGATTTCTAACTTATTTTATTGAAAATCTATAAAAGTTACTTTTTTATACAATTATTCTGTAGATGATCCACTTACTAAATTAGTTCATAGTAATTTGAATATATTTAATTGATTCATTGGGTTTTCTAAATAGGAACTTTTAGGCAAGAAATTATATTATGGGCAAATAATTTCCATGTCCCAGTATTCATATATTTCATGCCTTTTCCTTGTTTTATAAAACGAGGCTAAAATTTCTAAAGGTGGCAGTTTTTCATTCTTTTCTTGTTCTTTGTTAAATGATAATGCCTTTAGTGTTTAAACATTAAACATATATTGGCCAAAATTATTTATTTATTTATTCATCACCTTTTTTTTCAATGTGTCTGAGTCTTGAGAATTATTGAAATACAGAAAGCAAAATGAAGACTTTTGATAAATTTAATGCAATCCCAATAAAAATACTTAGCAAAATGATTCTGAGATTTATGCAGGATGGAAACCTCTTAAAAATAAGCAAAATCTTTTATAAAAGAAGAACACTAAGAAGAAATTTTCCCTGTATGATAAATATATTTATGAAATATAATAACAAGTGTAATTACAAAATTATAATGGAGTGTTCAATACATACCAACTGTACAGTTTTAGATTTAGCTGGTAAAAATATGGGAAACCAGTTAAATTTGTATTTCAGGTAAACAATGAATAATTTTTCTTATTGTATGTTTCATTCAATATTTGCAACACAGTTATACTAATTCATATTTAACTGGAAGTCTTATGCTTTACTGGCACATTAACTGAATGCTTGTATGTATATGTGTGTGTGTATATATATATACAGATATACCCTATGTACCACTGAAGTACAGAATGGAGAGACAGACATAATTCTCATAGAACTCTCAGAATATAACCTTCATAGAACTCTCAGAAATAGCAAAAACAAATACTTTAAAAAAATATTTAATTAATTTATTTTAATTGGAGGATAATTCTTTACAATGTTGTGATGCTTTTTTCCATACATCAACCAACATCAATCAGCCACAGGTATACATGTGTCCCTCCATCCTGAAACCCCCTCCTACCTTCCTCCTCACCCTATCCCTCTGGGTTGTACCAGAGCACTTGCTTTGGGTGCCCCTGCTTCATCAAACTTGCACTGGCCATCTATTTTACATACTGTAATATACATGTTTCAATGCTATTCTCTCAAATCATCCCACCCTTGCCTTCTCCCACTGAGTCTGTTCTTTCCATCTGTATCTCCTTTGCTGCCCAGCATGTTGGATCATCATTACTGTCCTTCTTAAATTCCATATATTTAGTATTAATAAACAGTATTTGTCTTTCTCTTTCTGACTCACTTCATACTGTAAAATATGGTTCAATTTCATCCACCTCATTAGGACTGACTCAAATATGTTCCTTTTTATAGCTGAGTAATATTCCATTGTGTATATGTATCACAACTTCCTTACCATTCATCTGCTAATGAACATAGAGATTGTTTCAATGTCCTAGCTATTGTAAATAGTTCTGCAATGAACACTGGGGTACATGTGTCTCTTTCAGTTCTGGTTTCCTCAGGGTATATGCCCAGCAGAGGAATTGCTGGGTTGTATGGCAGTTCAATTAAACTTAAAAGCTTTTGCACATTGAAGAAAACTATAAGCAAGGTGAAAAGACAGCCTTCAGAATGGGAGAAAATAATAGCAAATGAAACAACTGACAAAAAATTAATTTTCAAAATATACAAGCAGCTTGTGCAACTCAATACCAGAAAAACAAACAACCCAATCAAAAAGTGGGCAAAAGAACTAAACAGACATTTCTCCAAAGAAGACATACAGATGGCTAATAAACAAATGAAAAGATGCTCAACATCACTCAATATTAGAGAAATGCAAATCAAAACCACAATGAGATATCACCCATCAGAATGGCCATCATTAAAAAGTCTACAAACAATAAATGCTGAAGAGGGTGTGGAGAAAAGGGAACCCTCTTACACTGTTGGTGGGAATGCAAACTGGTACAGCCACTATGGAGAACAGTGTGGAGATTCCTTATAAAAACAAATCATTGATAATCAGTAGATAGTTCAAAACAGTTCTGGGTGTACTTAAGAACTTAATATATGATAAAGGTAGTTTTCAAAATTAGTGCGAGAGCCAATAAATTAATTTTAAAATATCAGTGGTATAATTAGTCATCCATTGGAAAGAGAGCTAATTAAACTAGACTGCTACCTAACACTTAAATTCCTGGCAACTAGGAAAAAAAAAATGAAGAAACTGTAAGAATACATTTCATCTTTTTAGAATGAGCAAGATATTTCTAAATAAGATGCAAAACTTAAAATATGCAAGAGGAAAATATTGTAGACTTTAAATTAATTATAATTTCTTTCAACAAGTCTATAAAGATAAGTAATAGACTGGTAAAAATATAAGAATAAAGTAATAATGTTAATTTTAAAATGATTGCTTACAAATTAAGAAGAAAAGTTGAAAAATGAAGAATGAGAAACTATACAGATAAAAATTTTTAAACCTATTAATAATGAAGAGAATTCAAATCAACAATGATAAGTTGTCAGTTTTCACTTTCCAAATTTATAAGAACAAAGATAAAATACATAATTTTGACAAAAATAGGAAAAAAGCACTCCATGAAGTATTTTGTATACAGTGTTGTGAAACAATATTTTTCAGAGAATACTTGGCATTATTTAACAATATTTTGTAAACTGTACTCTTTGATTTTGAAATTTTGCTTTTAGGAATCTCATCTACCAAAATAGTTACACATGTGTACAAATATAAATTTCAATGATCATAGTTTCTGTATTGTTTTATTAAGAAATATAAAAACCTAAATACCCACCATAGTACACAGCATAATGACCCCCACAGTTACCAAGTTTTAATGTCTAGAGCCTGTGACTATTACTTTCTATGACAAAAGGAGGACCATAATTTAGTTCCAAATTTGACTTATAAATTAGAATATTAATAAGCTAAGAATTTTGAGATGAGAAAATTATCTTGGATTATCCAGATGGGCCCTAAATACCATCACGAGTAGCCTTATTAGAGGGAGTCAGAGGATAATTTAACACACACTGAAGAGAAGGCCACATGAAAACAGGGCAGATAGAGATCTGAAGATGCTGTCCTTGAAAACTGCAGTGATGTGGCCACAAGTCAAGGAGTGCTGGCAGGCTTCAAAAGGCAGGGAATGGATTTTCCCTGAGCGCCTTTGGAGAAATCAAAAGCTGGAAGAGGCAAGGAATGGGTTCTCTGCAGGGAGTGTAGCCCTACTGCCAAGCTGATTTTAGCCCATCAATACTGATTTCAGGCTTTTGGTCACAGTATCATGAAAAAATATGACCCTGTTGTTTTAATTCATCTAGTTTGTGCCTAATTGTCACAGTGGCCACGGGAAATTAATACACCCACCAAAAGGGGAAAAGTCATATAAATTATGTTCTGTCAATATACAGGAATTTAATCATTGCAATAAGTGGTAGCTTTATATATACACATGAAAATTTTTCTAAGATATAAATTTAAGCAGAATAATATTTAGATTATGTATGTGAAAAAGAAAAGTAAGCCTGTATGTGTGTTCTTATAAGTACAGAGTTGGGTACTTATCTAGATATTATTTTTAAAAAATGTAAAAGTGCAATATTTACCTATAGAAAGGGTGTAGGTTGGAGGGAGAAGGTAGAGAATTTTCACAGTATTAGTTGTTTAGTTGTTCTGCAACATGCATCATTTGTATAATATTTGTATCATTTTTGAAAGTGGTAAGAATTTCTCCAAACTATATTTCTTTGCAGATTCCAAATATCCAATCTCTTGACTACTCATTAAATATTTGTCTCCGTCACTAGACTTAAAGTTGCTTGAGAGTAAGAACTTTGTTCACTCTTGTTTCCAGCACCTAATGCACTGCAGTCACATAAAATACTTTAAAAAAATATATCTGGAATGAATGATGGGCTGTAATGTCTGTCAGCAGCAGCCAAAGGTGAGTACACCCATAAACTGACAGCCAAGTCAGGCAATACCTAAGGAAATGACAGCTCATACCTTCGTTTTGCCTGTCCTTTCCCTCCAAGAATATGACAGCAGCAGCAGCAGCTTAAGCAGGAAGATAATCCTAAATAACCCACCCCTGTTTCCATCAGACAGCTAGTTCACCGTCACAAGCTTGGGATATTCTAAGGGAATCCCGGCTGGTGTCGCTCTTACTGTAATGCCAAGGACAGAGTCTTGTCAGTCAAAAGCAAAGCGGTGCATCAGTGCATAGACACAGGGCAAATCCAGAATGCCATTTGTAAGAACAAGTATGGCTCCTTTCCTGCAGAAGTTTCCAGGGCAGGGACCAGTGTCTTTGCCACCCATTCATCCTGTGAGAGAAGGGCATGCTTGACTGAGGCAAAGTAGGGAACTGAGCCAGTTGACTGCCTTGGCCGATTAGCATCCCATACTAACTGTGGCTGCCGTGGACCGGATCTGTGCAGACTGAGTGCGTGAAGGCTCTGGTGCATGATACATTTAAGGAAAAATTAATCTGAAAAAAAAAAAAGCCCATAGCACTCAAATGTCTAGTTATGCTTATAGAAGTTGTGGGTTAAATTTCACTTCACAGGCTTTGTCCCTTACATTGACAAGTTAGATAAGATGATCTCATTTTTTAAATAATTTTTTGTGTTTAGGTATTTCTCTGGCAATTTTGTATTACAATTTAAAAATCAACTAGCTTATGCCTATACTCATGTTGGTTATGTTATTTTGAACTTGATTTCTGAGACTCCTGACAGCTTTGGAAAGATTTAACAACTGGCAGCAAGAAAAACTCCTATAGAATCTGTTTGACAAAATTTTTTTCTTCTGAAAAAAATGGCATCATTTAGCAGGTAATATATTGCAATAAAAATATGGTTATGCAATAATGGTTCATTAACATGACAAATCATAACATAACCTTTTCTATTAAATGTAGAAAGCAATTTATTGAAATGAAGACATCTTCTTCCCTATGGTACTTTTCCATAGTCATTGGTTTGAAAGGATTTTTTTATTATTATTCAAAACAGTCATTTTGATTTGCAAGGAGATAACAGTTGTTCATGACATTTTTATTTCTGCATAAACAGATTTCCATTTTGGCGAAGGTTAATACAGTAGGAATTTGTTTTTACTTTTGGATATACTATGATACCACTAGAGCACTTTGTTTGGTATGGAACTGCTAATTTGTCCTTTATGCCTTTATGATCTTGTCAGGGCTGCATGTCTCCCTTAGTTTTTCTAATCTAAAATAATCCCAGTGAAATCCTTTGATTGTCTGTTTGGACCTGCTCCATTCCTAAAACAGGAATGTAATGGGCTTTATGGCACTACTTGGGAGTAATTTATCCAGCAGAGTGACTATAGATACTTGTTTTAATAAGAATATGCTTTATGGTAAGTGGGGACTGCTATTTAATTAGCCAAAGGGAAAGTAGTTCATGATACAATCTGTTCCAATCATCTTGGACATTAAACAAAAAGTCAGGCTAAGTTATTTATGTACATGCACTTTATTTGTAGTTGCTTTGAGCAAACCTCTTCTCTGAAACTTTATAGCATTTTCTGAGTGAGCTGAATTGTAGCGGGGAGGAATAGGGGAAGAAAAGGACATGAGATTATCCTATAAAAATTTTGAAGAAGAAACAGAAGGTTTGCTTATTGCTATCAAGGTTGTGAGTACAGCCATACCAAATGGAAAACAGGCAGAGAACTATGAGTTATCATCTGCCACTTGGTACTTTGCATCTTTAGTGCTTTGTTGGTGGAAGAATGTTACAGGATGTTAGTAAAGCATTATGGGTGTGTGTGTGTGTGTGTGTGTGTGTTACTGTGTGTGTTTCCCTTAGATTTCCATTGCCTTCCACAGAAAGATGTTTCTGAAATTCACAACTATGGTCTTATACTTTTTATTTTAAAAAAAGTAAAAGAAATTTAAGATGTTCAACAAAGATCCAATCATTTCAATTCTTAGAGCAAAATTAAGCAGATGGACACATCTTAAGAATTTTTCCTTCCTAAGAAAGTCATAATGATGATATAATGAATGCGCACATATGCTCAGTCGTGTACAACTCTTTGTGACCCCATGGACTTCAGCAAGCCATGCTCCTCTGTCCACAGGATTTTCTAGGCAAGAATATTGGAGTGGGTTGCCATTTCCTCCTTCAGGGGATCTTCCCAACACAGGGATCAAACCCATGCCTCCTGAGTCTCCTGCATTGGCAGGTGGATTTTTAACCACTGAGCCACCTAGTAAAAAATGTAAGTAGTATTTATTTCTAATTGGCCAACACTTGTGGCAAGTAAGTAACTGATGATTCAAAGGACTGCTACAAGTATGTTTGTGGATGGATGAAAAAAAGGAAACAAAATATGAGGCTTTAATCCTAGGATATCATCTCCCAGATCATGGCTTGCTCAGTAGGTATATTTTTCTCTCTTCCTTGGTATAAACTAGAGCTTCTTGGTGCCTCTGCTGCTGCTGAGTCACTTCAGTCGTGTCTGACTCTGTGCGACCCCATAGACGGCAGCCCACCAGGCTCCCCTGTCCCTGGGATTCTCCAGGCAGGAGCACTGGAGTGGGTTGCCGTTTCCTTCTTCAATGCATGAAAGTGAAAAGTGAAAGTGAAGTTGCTCAGTCTTGTCCGACTCTTAGCGGCCTCATGGACCAAAGCCCACCAGGCTCCTCCATCCATGGGATTTTCCAGTCACGAGTACTGGAGTGGGGTGCCATTGCCTTCTCCGAGAGCTTCTTGGTGGCTCAGCAGTAAAGAATCTGCCTGCAATGCAGGAGCTGCCAAATACTCAGGTTCGATCCCTGGGTCAGGAAGACCTGCTGGAAGAGGGCATGGCAACTCACTTGCCTGGGCAGTCCCACGGACAAAGGATCCCTGGTAGGCTAGAGTCCATAGGGTCATAAAGAGTCGGACATGCCTGAAGCGACTAAGCATGCACACACAGGTGTAAACTACCCAGAGTCACCTGCTGTAAGCACAAAGAACCCAGGTGCTGAATCATGGTTCCATTCCACTTCACTCTCAGGTGTTTGGGAAGCAAGGTCTAAACCACCTTCCCTAGGTTCTTTCTCCACTAGGTAGCCCTGCCCAGAGGATCTCATGAGCTAACATTTGTGAGTGCCTTTTGTAAAGTGCATGTCTAGTGTAAGCTAACACTTGCTTGTAAAATTCTGCGAGCATAAGGTTTGGATTATAATTGTGTTTGCACACCCTCATGCAGGGCATTCTGCATAGACAGGTTCCCTGAGTGAAATCTAGGTGAACTGGTCTCTGCTCTCCAGCAGTTTGAGGCATTCGGCCCCTGTTTCCTGTCACGTCTATTATTTTGTCCATAGTGCATGTCTTGCTCTTTTCAAAATGGCTTATAAAACTACAACTCAAACTAGTGCATTTCAAATTATGTAGTTTTTCTCCAGTCATCTGAGCAACAAATCATTACCTTCACAATTCACCAGTCTCTCGGTAGCAAGGCAAGGAGGTGGTGCCCAGTCTAGAGGCACAGTGTGAACCGAGAACTCTAGTGGCTGGCCAGGAAGTCAGTGTTAATGATTACCTTCCATAAGACTGTTGTATAATTTTCCTGTTATTTTCATTTTACACCTTTAGCTTCTCTCTACCATTAGCAGGTTTTCTCCATGTCTTTGTTTTCTCCTGGGAAAGTCTTTTCTGCTGCCTAAACAACATCTCAAGAATGGTTGCATATTGTCATGTCCTAGACAGCTCAGAGAGGTTACAAAAGGTTTTGGAGTCATTACTGTTTGAACAATTGACTGCCACACAATCCAGGTCATCAGGAAACAGAGGCAGTGCAATTGCCCCCATGAAATGACACTGGTCGAGTCTGTGTTTAGTGCTTTTAATGTAAGAAGACAGAAAAGGAAATACTAAAGACCAAACTTTCCTTCAACTCTGCAATCTCACACAACCCTCAGTGACTTGGAAAGTTTTCTGACAGGAGACAGTGTGCAGAGCGAACAAGTCACTCCCCTTCCTCCTCCTGGAGACGTGTAAGCAGCTGGTGCCTGCAAGCCCTGGCTGGAGGGGAGTAAATGCACGACTGATATTAAACAAATATAGGCTTATGCCAGGAACTCAGAAAAGATTCTATATACAATGGAATGGTACGGTTCAAAGGGCCTGGCATGGTTCATGATCACTTCAAGTGTTAGTGTCAAGGGTTGGCGTATCAGAGTCAATAATTTTTTAAAAGGCACTTATTTGATTTTTCTTTGGAGTTCTCTAGGTTATTTTGCTACACTTTTCTTAGCATGGCATATTGTTTCATTGTGAAAATTGTTAATTACCATAAAGCTAGTGTTCTTCAATTTTTGTTGGTTTTCATGGTCAGATTTGATTCACTTTCAAGTGTCACATTATTTTTATCTTTTCTTAACAAATCAATTTAACATCATTTTTCATTCAACCCAAGGCTGCAACTCATTGTCACCAATCTGAGCTGAAAGTGGGGATAAAATTAAGTTTAAGTTCACTTCTTCTCATTACACTGGTGTTCAATGGTCTGGGTCAGGCAATAGAAAGCTTGGACACACAGTTAGCAATTCAGACATCTCATTCATCAAGTAATACTTATGAAATGAGTCTGAGTGGCACTGATCTAAGTGGTGAGTAAAATGAATTAAATACCGTATACCTGTTTCCTGATGGTTTCCTGATGGTGTCAGTCTTGTTGACACTGAAGCTGAGTGAGCCACAGTTGTCTTCATATTGTTACGTGATAGCTACTCAACTGATCTGTTGACAAAATTGAATGAGATGTATAAAAAAGAAAAAGAAAAACCCTGAAAGTCAAGCAAACATGGAACTTAATAGGAATGAACTAGATGGGCTAGCACCTTTTTTATCATCAGCTTCGCAATGCTGAAAGTTCTGGAAGAGTTTAAGAGGAGTGGAGTGGATATCTAACTCTATATTAAGATTTATGCTTATTGTTACCATTATGGTGTCTTTCAGCTTCCCAGATTAGCCCTAGTGGTAAAGAACATGCCTGCCAGTGTAGGAGATGCAAGAGACACCGTTTGATCCCTGAGTTTGGAAGGTCCCCTTGAGGAGGAAATGACGCCCCATTCCAGTATTCTTGCCTGGAAAATTCCATGGACAGAGGAACCTGACAGACTTCAGTCCATGGGACTGCATAGAGTCAGACATGACTGAGCATGCATGGTGTGTTTCACATTGTATGGCTTACTTTTTTCTTTCTTACCAAATCACAAACTCCTAGAAGGCAGATTTCATGTTTTGTTTTTTTCTTTTTTTGTCCCCAGCATCTTTTACAATTTCTGCAGCAGGAAAGTGCTCAAGAACTGTTCCACATTGGATGAATAATGTGAATGAATGAACAAAAGAATGAACACAGCTTAGTCAGGAGTAGGACATTTGTGCATCAAATCCTAGTTGTTGTTTTCACTTTCCCAGGGTCACCTCGCACCTCAGATGATGCTCTTTCCTATTTAAGTAAATTTTCAGAGAAAATAATTAGGTTATAATCCCATTCAAAATGGACCTCAGCCTGAAATTGCTGCACTAAAATGATTATCTTGTAGGAACCTGAGTGTCTTAAGAATAATTAGCATCCTGTGCCTGTTGGTGTTTTTTCTTCAGTCAGAGGTCCCATATTATGGATTTCCTAACATTATTTTTTAAAAGGAAAAGGAAAAGTATAAATTATGGAAATTAAGATATTAATATTTCTATTTGTCCTATTGTTCATAATCATAACCCAATTTGTAAGGTTCTGTGCTAAGAGTTTAGTATATATAATCTGAACTTTATTCTGTTTGATTTGCTTAAACATTTTACTATTTCTTGTTCTGGGAAGGCAACAAAAATAATTCATAACTTGTTTGGTAAAATGTTAAAAACCACCTTAAAAACTTAAATTCTTTCAAAGCGCCCTTGAATCGATTAGCTCCTTTTTCTCATGTCAGCCATGGAATGAGATCATACCTGTATGATAGTGTGATCTCTATTTTACAAATATGTAAAATATCCCTATTTTACATATGATCTCTATTTTACAAAGAACACTGAAGTTTTTTAATCTATTTAATGCTTGGATAGGACACTGCTTACGTATGAGCCACAGGAGGTGCTGGATCTGCTTCCAGTAACTCATAGCCTAGATGAGGCTGGCTGGTCCTTAGACTCAGGTATCCAGGGCCCCTGCATTAGACATGGGGCTTTAGAGCACCCTACTGCCCTCCTCTGACTGTTTTTGTTTTTTGTTTTTTCCTATTGGACCAAGGAGATGTGTTCACCTAGAACTTGAGCCATCATCCCTTCTAGACCACAGGCCAGGTACCTGAGACCCAGAGTTCCCCACTCAGTGAGGAAGCCTTGCTTCCTGGGTTTGTGTAGAGCCTCTTCCCCAGGTTCATTCTCCCAAGGGCACACCACTAATTCCTAGGCCAGATAGGTTTCTGCAAAATAAAAAAAAGAAAGAAAGAAAATGGCCAACATGGAGCAAGAAACAGCAAAGGATGGGAAGAGAAGAGTGGGCAGCTCCAAACAAAATTTAGGGACAGGTCTGAGAAAGGGAGGTTAAATTAGGAACTACAAGTTGAAGCTTACTACCCATGGTAAGAGGTAGGGTGGAAGCGAACGCAGAATGCTATGGAAAGATGGGAGAAGGACACAACTCAGGTGGGCAATGTGGGGGGGAGGAAGACATGTTGGCAAAGGCTCTTAGAGAAGTTAAATCTTAGAGGCTTGGTTAGAATTATGTTATGGGGGCAGAAAAATGGAAGGTTTTTTAGTAGAGGGAAGGATGTATAGAGGCATGGAGGCATAAGATCACTTATGAGGTCTTGAGTCTTATGAGATCTTCAGGTCCAAGAAATTCATGGACCTGAAATTTCTTCCATGTGGCTGAAAAAAACAGAAAGAGGGGCACAAATAAATTGGTGGGGAGAGACGGACAATTGTTGCTATTTAGCTGCATTCACTACCTTTCTTATGGAAATATGAATTTGATTTTATTTGGACTCTTTCCATTGGGTACCATTGGGCAGGACTAATATAATGCCTGGTTTCTGTTAGCCTGAGAACAAAAAGAGTGACAAAAGACTAAAATTACTGAGATCCTTGTGTTTACAGAAGCATTACCATGTGAAACAGTCAAGCAACTTCTAGCTTTGAGACCTTTTGAAATACCCTGGTATTCCCCAGCATCTAATCTTGCTTCTGCCACCTTCTATTCCAACCTATTAGCACCACATATCCTTCTAAGAAATTTGATTTTTAATTAAATAAATTATAATCAGTATCAATAGATTGAAATCAGAGTCCTGGCTGGTATTAGAAGAAAGCATGGCCTGATTATCAAAGGCCTTGAATGCCAGCTGTGGAATTTGGACTTTATTTTGAAGGTAATGAAGAATTGAAATAAACATGAATGAAATGGGGCTAAATGAGTTGTCAAAATGTCTGACCATTCTAACTTACCAACTTCCTAAGAATCTGGAATTCTCTGTAAAGGTAATATACTAAACATGTAGCCCTCAGTAAGACAAAGAAAGCATGGTAAGTGTTATTATTCTTCCTAATACTATTAAAGTCATTGTAGCTTTCCAAATGATTTAATTTTGCTCAAGAATGAATGAATATTGAACTCATAGAACTCCTTGTACTTTCCCTTTTTATATTTGGAACACAAAATAATAATTGTTGCCTAGATGAAGACATTTATAAATACATAGGAATATTGCTGTGTATGCATTCTTCTTTGTGATTTTCATACACTTTTATCTGTTCCATGTATAAATATTAAGAATAGATTCACTATGAATTAGTTAAGTGAGAATAAACTTGTCTATTCTGAAAGCACATATTTATTATGATTTATCTGTCCACATTGACCAAAAGTTATTTTTATGTTTTAAGAAGAAAGATAATTATGCAAGGAGATCCAACCAGTCCATCCTAAAGGAGATCAGTCCTGGGTGTTCATTGGAAGGACTGATGTTGAAGCTGAAACTCCAATACTTTGGCCACCTTATGCGAAGAGTTGGCTCACTGCAAAAGATCCTGATGCTGGGAGGGATTGGGGGCAGGAGGAGAAGGGGACAGCAGAGGATGAGATGGCTGGATGGCATCACCGACTGATGGACATGAGTTTGAGTAAACTCCGGGAGTTGGTGATGGACAGGGAGGCCTGGCGTGCTGCGATTCATGGGGTCGCAAAGAGTCGGACACGACTGAGCGACTGAACTGAGCTGAACTGATTTAACTCTTGAACTGATTTATTCATTCAATTAGCAACTATTTATTAAGATATTTTAAAGCAAGGTACTATACTAGGCACATTTTATGATGATTCACCCAAGTAGTTCTTAAACATCAAGTGGGTGACAAAACAATTGTGTGCCATGCATTGTTTTAGAATCACTCTGGCAATTCTAAGTTTAGTCTTTTTGAATAAAATCTCTTCAAATCTTTGAAAATATAAATGTTCCAGGGATCTGGCAAATGCAAGAAATTATGTGTGACTGTCTGGGGGTGGGGTGTGCATCTGTGCATCTTTGTGGTTTTTACAAATATGGGGACCACAGAGTAGAAATGAAACCTTGATGCCCTTATGACTTTACTGGCTATTGTACTCTGAAGACAGCAAGCTTAGATGTTTTGAAATTTACAGTTTCCTGGAGCTTTTCCACAAACAGTTTTGACGTAGTATAGAATACTTGATCAACTGTCACCCAAGGCGATTTGAAGGAAATGCAGGAAAAGGAAAGGCCTATTTTGAACCTTGAAAATGCAAGGTCTTCTCTTCTACCATGATGAGGAAAAATTGCCCTTTTCCTTCTAGAGAAGATCTATGGAACACTGAGGTTGAAATCCCAAACTCTGCAATACTAAGATTTCTGGAAATCATCACTAAACTGCTAAGGAGCATTTGCAGCTCTTTGCAAAGCTTGCCAGAAGACAACTTTAGTAAGAACTGGAACTTTATGATCATAGATATTATACCTGACACCATCTCATGGTTAAAAATGAATTTGGAAAGATACATGGACTCAATTAGCAAAGCAATGACGAACAAGCAGCATTCCAAAAATCCTCATTCTGATACTTTGACATTTATAGCTGTCTGATTTTAAGAATGATGCTTAATCTTATTCCGTCTCAGTCATCTCATCTTTAAACAGAGCTAAGAATACCTACTTCTTCAGATTACTGGGACAATTTCATGAGATAACGTATATAAAGTGCAAAGTGAAATTCCTGGCGTATACTAGGAGTTGAATAGATGCTGTATCCTTTCTGCTCTTGTTAGTGCCTCACACGATTTATGCCTAGGAGAAGGTTAGGTTCTCTGGAAAATGGTATTCACTTTATCAATAGTAGGAATAAGAAAGTTATCTACCAATTATTGAACACCTACTTTGTTCCAGATTAAGAAGGTATTCAATATTATGTCTCTATCACACAATGACTTCAAGTAAACCTTATTATCTTCATTTTGCAGATAAAGGAAATAAAACCCAGAGAGGCTAGATGACTCATCTAAGAACATATAGCTAGTCACTGAAGCTGCATGTGGTTTTAGGCCTGATTCCACAGCTTATACTCTTTCTGTTTGTCCACACATGTCAGTTAAGAGACTGTAATTAAGAAGTTAATTAATCACTTATACAAATGACTACAGGAATGGATACATCAAAAGTGGTTAAGCATTATAGACATCATAGTAATGTCTGGGTATTTTTCTTATATTTCTGAACTCTATTGATAGTAAACATTTTATTTCTCAGTTTTCTTAAAATCTCAGTTAAAAAAATATTAAGATTTGATATTTACAAGCATGCTCATTTAAATTTTTTTAAAGTGAATTTTCTCATCATGTCTCATCTATTAATACACATATGCTGCCCCTATACACACAGAGTAATGTGAGGCTTTCTTGTCTAACAGGAACAAGCTGGAGGAATTGAAGCCAGCATCTATACCTTAGTTCCCTTGGTTGGAGTGTTAATGTATGAATATCACTTGGCCTCAGGGTGCAGTCACATGAGGCATTCTCAGTTAATTTCACTGTTTGATAAAGAATCAAGAATGTCTTATCAGAGGTCCTTCCACAGGGATTTGCCTTCCCATTTCATACTGTCAGTACCCTCTACAGTAAGGCTTGATAAATTCTCACTAATGATTATGATCCAATGTACTTATATTTTACTGTCAATAATTACATATGTGAACGTATGCATGGATGCCCAGCTGCATCAGATGAAGAGGGCCCAAAGGCTTATTTTCCCAGGTGATTTTTCTGAATAACTATTTTGCCTCATTGTAGCCATTATGGAGAGCAGTGAACTTTATTTCCCTTGCTGTTCTCTCCTTCTACTTGCCTGGTCAGAGTACTGTGGTGTGAGTGGGTACCCTCTGTAATCTCAGTGCTAAGCACATTGGTATGTTGTTCTAACTTGCCATTTTCTCCTCTTAAAAGTCTTTCTGTACTACATTATAAATACCAAAAGAATGTTAGTAGAAAAAAACACATAAATGCATGTTATTTTGTTTTTAAAGACTTTATAGGAGGTTGAGTTTTTTGGGGGGAAGCTGGGACAAGGAGAAGTATTGTTTTCACTTTTAATTTCATGTTGACCAATATTTTTACTGTGGGTAAAATTAAAATAGACTTTTTCCTGTGTTTTAACCAAGATATATATATTTAAGCACTAGGCATTCTAGGGTATATACCTAACTTCTTCCAAGAGTCAAGCCAATGGACAAATGACTTTTGCTTGAATATATAGTTCCTCCCACCACCATCCATTAAAACTTGCTTATGATGACAAATTCAAGTTTAGCAATAAATGATTTCCCTTTGCCTTTTATCCCCTCTAAAGAGAGAAAGTGAATTTTCTTCTTGAATATCTGAGAAATGCATATGGAAACCAGTCATTGGGCCTAGTCTAGTGGGTGATAATGAAACAAGTCAACTAAAAGAAGTGAAAGGAATGGTGAGACTCAAGTATATGGGAGAGAGTGTCAGAATGTGTTAATGCAGTCTAGTGAGAAGCATGACAGGGTTGGATTCCCACACCAAAGACGCCAGTGAGATTCCCTCCTCATGGCAAACAAATGTTTGTTTCTGATTAGTAGTGATAATAATGCCAACCCTAAAATGAAAAGCAACATGTGAACACAGTACTGCCTAAGAATTGAAGCCTTTGAATGGTTACTTCTTGAAAGCATGAAATATTTTTCTTTGAAGAATTCATGAGAAAAAAATTGAACAGCAATTTTAAAGATTAGTTTAGGTACTCTTTAGACCAAAATGTGTTAGTTGATTTATTTTAGGAATATATAAAGACACTATGCTTAATAAATGGTAACATTATAGAGTAAACCAGAATCCTCTTTAATCACAGCATGCCTGCATGCTCAATTGCTTCAGTTGTGTCCGACTCTTTAGACCCTATGGGCTATAGCCCACCAGGCTCCTCTGTCCATGGGATTCTCCAGGCAAGAATACTGGAGTGGGTTGCCATGCCCTCCTCCAGGGATCTTCTTGACCCACGGATCAAATCCCTGTCTCTTGCATCTAATGCAGGCAGATTGAAGGCAGATTTTTTACCCACTGATCCACTGTGGAAGCCCCTCTAATATCAGAGGTAACCACTATTCTGAGTCTGATGTGTATTATTCTAATTCATTTTTCCTCCCTAATTCCAACAATTTGTGTTATGACTTCTTGACTGAAAGCACAAGTGTGATTATGGCAATAGCACTGATTTTCAGGTATGGCTTGTAGAATTAGTCTCATTACTTTAAAGTCAGATCTTGTATAATTCATTTTTGTAATTCTGTTTAGTATTTCCCCAGGCCTTCCAATACTTAAAAAGAAACACACAACAGGGAAATAACTCCTGAGGCAGCACTCAGATGGCGAGAATTCTACAATCACTTATTAAATTGTTCTCCTAAATCTTGAGTGGCTTTAGTAAGATGGATTTCAAAGGATGCTACAATGTATTGAATACCATTATACTTAAAAGAAAATGGAAGTTCAGAAAGTTAGATCTAGCAGGGCTTCTATGGGAAGCCTTTTTCTTTCACCTCTCATCACCTACCCCTTCTCTTAGTATCTTGCAGAGAAAGGGAAGAAGAACAAAACATCAAACTAAAATTATCCAAACCTTTGCTCTGCTTACTCGAAGTCCGCCACTCTACTCTTTTATGATGCTGCTTGGTCAGAGAGTTATTATTAGGATTTATAAGCAGTCCCATGATAGACTTAGATTTTTTAGGTGTTTATAACTGTCATAAAAATTTAGTATGGCATGCAAGGTCTCAACCTGGCAGTAAATTTTGCAATAATACTTCTCTATATTATAAGAAAGTTGTTTGTCCATCCTCAAGGAGTTGGAAAAATGGTGGAACAGAATAAGATTTTATTGTACCTAGAAAATTTTGACAGTGAGAGGAAGAAGCCATCTTGTTTTACACAAAGTGTTCTATGTGCCAAGAGGAACGATAACATAGGGCAAAGTATATTAGACCACAGAGCAGTTTCTGCACTTACAGCTAATTCACTTTGGACAAATTGTTTAACATCTCTGTCCCTAAAATTCCTTATTTGCACAATGAGGATAATAATAGTAACTGCCTTATAAGGTTCAGGGGAACATTGAATAAATTAATATGCGGTAAACATTTAGAATAGTACCAGGCATATAAAACAACTATGTGTTTGTTATTTAATATTATCTTAGAGAGCCAGCTAAATTCTCTAAATTCTTGTCTAGACAGCTTCGCTGATGATTAAGGTATGTTTTCAGGTTACATATAGGTTAACACAAAATATAATTCTTATAATTATTATGTGACATATATAGTCAGAGAGTAACTGTGAGTAGCATTTCTCACTTTTATATTTTTGTTCGACACAGTCTAGGGACAAGAAACAGAACTTTATGAAATGCCATCATACACCCAGAAAGGGAGAGGCAGACAGACAAAGCTGACTCCAAAGTAGAGTAGAGGGTATGCATTGGACTGCAAGGTAAAGTATGTAGCAGAGATCATGGTTTTGATCTTGGTTAACTTGAGTCTCAAGCAGATGTTAGTCTCAGATCTCACTTCTCAAAGGGTCTTATCATTTAGGATTAGATATGATTGGCTCTAAAGAAAACATGAAGTTTCTTTTAAACAACTTTCCCCAAAGATAAGAATCAGTTTAGTGGGTAGACAGGGCACTTTCTCAATAAACCCTTGGCAGGCTGGTGTTTGTAAGAAGCTGCCCTTTGAGTTCTTTGACTGCTGAATGACAATCTCTTTCTAAAGATCTTTGTAAATCTTTAGCATGACATATAGGAAAAAATGGGGTCAAAGCATAATGCTTCTATTTTTCACATTATAAAAGTGCCTGCTTCTTTTTTTTTCTCCCTCCCTCTAAGCCAGTGATGTGTGTGGTGTGAGTGTGTGTGTGTGTGTGTGTGTGTGTGTGTGTGTGTGCTATGAGCATTTGTGAATTTTTTTTTCCGATGGTACATTTATCTCTACTATGTCTTAGGCCTGTACTGTGGGCATTACACATTATGTCACAATAATATTGAGAGAAATGCTCTCATTCCCATTTAAAAGAAGAGAAAGAGGTCCAGTTAAGGTAAACTTGCAGAACTAGTTAGATAGGGAACCTAGGCTTGAGCACAGGTATGACTCCAAGACACGGGCTCTTGCTATAATAATGAGCTCATTTTTGAGGCAGGCCTGGGTGTTCACTGGAAGAACTGATGCTGAAGCTGAAACTCCAATACTTTGACCACCTGATGTGAAGAGCTGACTCATTTGAAAAGACCCTGATGCTGGGAAAGATTGAGGGCAGGAGGAGAAGGGGACAAATAGGATGAGATGGTTGGATGGCATCACTGACTCAATGGACATGGGTTTGGGTGGACTCTGGGAGTTGGTGACGGACAGGGAGGCCTGGCGTGCTGCGGTTCATAGGGTCGCAAAGAGTCAGACACGACTGAGCGACTGAACTGAACTGAACTACCTTTAGGAGTTCCTAACTTTCTAAGTCATGGAAATATTAGTTGTCGTATAGAAGAGATAGGTAGAATTTGTTTCTGGCTCTCCTTTCACTCATTTTCTTATCATCATCCTTTCTAATCATTCACTCTCATGTTCCTTTTTTCTCATTTTGTTGTAAACTCAACAAATCAAATTCATTTGAAACTTAATTGCTTAGGTCTCAGTTATCAAGGCTGTGTTTGGTAATTAGAGCTAATTTAGTAGACCAGTTTATACTAAATCTACTCAGTTTCCCTTGCAGAGCTGCATTTCTGGCCCTTCTACCCAGCCTACTCCACTGCTTCCAAACACCATCAGGACACTTTAACATGGAACACGCCAGCGTGAATTGAAACTGACATGAAGCAGAAACAAAAAGTAGCTCTGACGTCTTTTCCCACAAACAATTTCCACAATAGGCAGTACTGAACTATTTCCTCTTCATTCTTCCTGCGCCAGTGACAAGTTCTTATTTGAAACTTTTTGAGGCTGAAGATTGATAACTTCCATGTTCAGTTCACATTGAGCACTTTCCCCCTCCTCTGTTTCCCCTCTTAATTGTGCTATTTGTGCATATACCTCAATCCTAGTAGATAATGGATACGTTTGCCTACCTAGGGTTTGGTGATTTTATGAACCTGTGAGTTCTCTTCTTCAGCATTAGTGCCCTGTATGAGTTGCAGTGAAGCAGAAGTTAGAGTCAAGTTAGGGGCATTTCAAGTTCAAATTCTTGCTCTGAGTTCAAATTCTTACTCTGTTAGTCATTAACACAGTGATAATGGGCAGATTATTAAGCCTTACTGAGTCTCAATTTACTCATGTAAAAGGTAAAGAATTATAGAACCTAGTTCATGGAGTTGTGGATTCAACAAGACAATTCATATAAAATATTGCATATGTTATGCAGTTATATCTCAATAAAACTAGGAAAGAAAATGCTTCATGTAAGATCTGACACATAATAATGTATCAGTGTTATATCTGGCAAAACTTTTTTTTTTTTTTTTGACAAAGCAAGAGATTTTATTGGGAAAGGGCACCCGGCTGGAGAGCAGTAGGTAAGGGAACCCAGGAGAACTGCTCTGCCGCGTGGCTCGCAGTCTTGGGTTTTATGGTGATGGGATTAGTTTCCGGGTCTGGCAAAACTTTTAAACTGTGAAAGCCAGCATCAGCAGGCCTGTAGTGCTATGATTTGCAAAGACTGAAGTAGAACACTGAGAATCACGGGAAATGTATATGGTGAAACTAACCACTCACTCTAGCTTGTTCCCTTTGTAATCTGGATTTGTGCCTTATAAGAAATATAAAAATATTGTGGATTCTGGATCCAAGATCATTAGTTATTTTTATTTAGTTATACTCTCAAATAACTATTGAATGTTTATTATTTACCAATGCTAGTTACCAGAGAACTAGTTATCTGAGAACAAGCTGGGTTTATAAAAGGCAGAGGAACCAGAGATCAAATTACCAACATTCCCTGGATCATATAGAAAGAAAAGGAATTCCAGGAAAACATCTACTTCTGCTTCATTGAGTATGCTAAAGATTTTGACTCTGTGTATCACAACAAACTGTGGAAAACACTCAAAGAGATAGGAATAAAAGCCCACCTTACCTGTCTCCTGAGAAACTTATATGCACGTCAAGAAGCAAGAGTTAGAATTGGACATGAAACAACAGACTGGTTCCAAATTGGGAAAGGAGTTCGTCAATGCTGTATAATGTCACTTTGTTTATTTAACGGATATGCAGAGTACATCATGTGAAATCCCAGGCTGGACGAAGCATAAGCTGGAATCAAGATTGCCAGGAGAAATATCAACAACCTCAGATATGCAGATGATACCACTCTAATGATAGAAAGTGAAGAGAAACTAAAGAACTTTTGATGAGAGTGAAAGAAGAGAGTGAAAAAGCTGGCTTAAAATTCAACATTCAAAAAACTAAGATCATGGCATCTGGTCCCATTACTTCATGGCAAAAGAAGGGGGAAAAGTGGAAGCAGTGACAGATTTTATTTTCTTGGGCTCCAAAATCAATGAGGACTGTGACTGCTAGCCATGAAATTAAACGACGTTTGCTCCTTGGAAGGAAAGCTATGACAAACCTAGATAGCATATTAAAAACACAGACATCAGTTTGACGACAAAGGTCCATATAGTCAAAGCTGTGTTTTTTCCTGTCATGTATGGATGTGAGAGGTGGACTGTAAAGAGTTGAGCACCAAAAAATTGATTCTTTTAATTGTGGTTGCTGGAGAAGACTCTTGAGAGTCCCTTGGACTGCAAGGAGATCAAACCAGTCAGTCCTAAGGGAAGTAAAACCTGAATATTTATTGGAAGGACTAATGTTGAAGTTGAAGCTCCAATACTTTGGCCACCTGACTTCAGTCCATGGGGTTACAAAGAATCGGAAACGACCGAAACAACTTAGCACACAAGTACCTGATTCAAATAGTGTACTCATTGGAAAAGACCCTGATGCTGGGAAAGATTGAAGGCAAAAGTAAAAGAGGGGGGCAGAGGATTAGATGGTTAGATAGTATCACTAACTCAATGGACACAAATTTGAGCAAACTTCGGAAAATAGTGACATATAAGGAAGCCTGTTGTGCTGCAGTCCACTGGGTCACAAAGAGTTGAACATGACTTATCAATTGAACAACAATAACAAAAAAAAAAACAACAAAATTTGTCAGAGCAAGTATACTCAAAAGGCAGAAGTTAGTAAACATTATCCCAAAAAAGGTATTTAAAAGTAATGTGCTTCATTTTATATAAATCTATCTCCTATTAAAAGAAATTTGATGCCATATAAAATGCATTCAGTAATATGACCTTTTCTTGATCTGATTACAAGATATGAGTTTTCTTGCTTGAAGGCAGAGTTAATTTTCAGTCTACAGTCAGCTTGGCGACTCTAAAATGATTTTTACTATTTGGGACAATTTTTTTTGCATCAGTCTGGTATAAACTATTGTATATTGTTATATAAATTATAATACGTGATAACAACCTTTGTAGTTTACAATGTGTATTGCAAGAACTGAAATTTTTTTGTACAGTCTGTTCAGTCCTGAATGCTCAGCGCCTAGAACAGGTCCTGATACATACTGCTAATGATACGTTTTGCTATTATGTACTAGATTTTTGTGCTATAGTCTATCAACATTGATAAGAAATGGCTCCTCCTAAAAAGATACTCGCCATAAGCTAAGTGGGAATATAAGTAAATCCATTAAAATAATTAAAAGATACATGCTTGGGTAAAATAATGGCCATTTGCCTGCTGAATTTAGAGATGGAGAATTTAGGTTTTCAAATGAGTAGTTTTCCAGATGAACATAAATAGAAGTTGGAAGACATTTAAGCCTAAAATGATGGATCTATGGAAAACCATGTTACCTTCAGTATTTTCAAATAGTTTGGAATGACAAGATATCATAGCATGAAAGAAGGGTGTCAAGGAATAAGGCAGGAAAAGAGGGCAGCACCCAGGTCTTAGAAAGTCTTTGTGCCCTTGAGAAGCAAACTCTTGTATCTTGTGGGAAAAGGGGAACTATTCATGTAGAGTTATGAAAGTGGAGACATGTAATTTTTCCTCTGATAAAGATCAATTTTTATATGGTAATAAGACTGGAGGAAATCAGCAGGCAACTTGCTATCATTTCAGAAGAAATAACAAAAGCATTAAATAAGACAAAGTCAGAGTGGCAACTTGAGGAGATGTTAAGAGGTGGAATAAAAGGAAGGAATGAGGCAAGCAAAGTGGTCATGAATAAGGCAAGCAGAGGAAAGGCCAACCTTTCTTGCTTGGGTAGAAAGTGGATGGTAGAACCATTAATCAGAAAGGTAAATTCAATTTTGGAAATGTAGGATTTTCATGTGGAGATACCCAATAGGTAATTATTACATACTCGGTTTGTAGCACAGAAGTAAAGTTCAGGTTGGTGGTATATCTGGCATTTTCAGTGTTTATAAAATCATCCAGAAAGATTATTAAAAATTAAAAGAGAAACAGTATACCTTTAAAGAGAGTTCTCTGAGCAATTGTCATAAAGCAGAGGTCTCCAATGGACAAGTCACATCTGCATACACAAGGCTCTCCAAACAGCTTTCTGTATTACACCCTCATCCTAAAAAGATGAATGGAAATCTTAACATTAATATCACCAATAATAAAAATAATAATAACCCATTGTATAAGATGATCCATTGAGATACAGAAAGAAAATACTGCAGCTTTTAAGTATGTTTATTGTACATATTACAAAAAAGAAGGCAGTTAACTTATAAGAAAAATCTAATAACAAATTAAAATAACTCTCACTCAGTCCATGTTTCAAGGTCCTTCAGTTCAGTTGCTCAGTCGTGTCCAACTCTTTATGATCCCACGGACTGCAGCACACCAGGCTTCCCCGTCCATCACCAGCTCCCAGAGCTTGCTCAAACTCATGTCCATCGAGTCGGTGATGCCATCCAAACATCTCATTCTCTTTTGTCCCCTTCTTCTCCTCCCTTCAATCTTTCCCAGCATCGGGGTCTTTTCTAAAGAGTCAGTTCCTTGCATCAGGTGTCCAAAGTATCGGAGCTTCAGCTTCAGCATCAGTCCTTTCAATGAATATTCAGGACTTATTTTCTTTAGGAATTACTGGTTTGACCTCCTTGCAGTCCAAGGGACTCTCAAGAGTCCTTTGAAGAGGATACTAATTCTATAAGGCAAAATACTTAACAGAGTCCTCCTCAACTCATTTATTTTACCTGCATTGTAGTATTTTCTAGTTGGTGTAGGGCCAGTGATGAGAATTCATAGATTATGTTATCAGATTTCAACTAAACTAACTCTTCTAAGGGCTTCCCAATTTGCACTAGTGGTAAAGAACCCGCCTGCCAATGCCGGAGATATAAGAGACACAGGTTCAATCCCTGGGTCAGGAAGATCCTCTGGAGGAGGGCATGGCAACCCACTTGAGTATTCTTGCCTGGAGAATCTGATGGACAGAGAAGCCTGGCAGGCTACAGTCCAAGGGTCTCAAAGAGTCAGACATGACTGAAGCAACTCAGCTGCCCAATACTTCTAAATTAACAAGCAGTTCACAAAATTTCCAGTAAGGAAGCAATGTCGACTAAAGATAACACCAGTAAAGCAAGCACAGATGATATAGGAAACATATACAACTGACATGTCCACTCACAGAATAAACTCAGGAACTAAAAACAATGAAAATTTATTTGGATATTCCAATATTCTTTCAAAATGAGTTTAAAAAAATCAAGAAAAGGTACTTGAAATACAGATTATCATCCACTATCATGACAATGAGCTTCAAATAGAAAGTATGAATTTAGATATTAGCTAATGACCTTTAAAATAATATTCATTCCATTATTGTAAACTTATATTTTGTGCATATATTTTAAGGTATTCAGAGACTATCACATAATGCAATTAACAAATAAGGTACATATATAGAAGACTGGTTTCTGGTGCTTAGATATTTTAAGTGTAGAAATGAACAATCCACAAGATTTGGAAAGCAGTGAATGAAGGAGTCAATATGTCCTTCAAGTAGTATTCCCTGTTAGTTCAATGGTAAAGAGTCTGCCTGCAATGCAGGAGACTCAGGAGATGAGGGTTTGATCCCTGGGCTGGAAAGATTCCCTAGAGGAGGAAATGGCAATCCATTCCAGTATTCTTGCCTGGCAAATCCCATGAACAGAAGAGCCTGGTGAGCTATAGTTCATAAGGTCACAAAGAGTCAGACACAAATAAGCATCTAAACGCACACACACAAGGATTGGCCAGAGGGATTGTGACTTTATACCAGTCACATAAGTCACTGCTTATACCCTTCATCATACCAGCTGAGAAAGGAGTTCGTTTTATTTCTCTGTGTAACGCATCCCTGAAAAGAAAGCCACAATCTTCTCATCATACTATTGATCTCATTATTGAAATTAAATCTCTGAGCTGTAACAGGGCACAGAGGCAAGAGAAGAAATTTTAGCAATGTGATGATTTTATTAAATGTTTGAAGGTCTTAGTGCCAGAAATTACAAGTGCAATCATTGGTCCTACTTTCACAGTCCATTAAGCAAACAAGCTGTTTCTGTTTGGACTATTTTATTTGATTCAGGTAACATAAAAGTCTTTCATAACAAGAAATCCATGAAGAAAAGTTGACTTATCAATATGTTTCCATTTAATCATGTAAACTTTCATATAAACAATGTAGCTATTGTTTATATATATATTGATTATAACATATTCAAGCTGTGGCATACTGGCTATCATTAAGATTCATGAATCTTCCCATAGCCCTCAGTTGGTTCTGGGTGATCAGAGAGTGCAATCTTCACTAGAAATCTTAGTTAAAGGTTTATAGGGGTAAGTCCAAAATAGAATCTGCAGTGTGAACTCCATTTACCTTCAAGGCTTGAATTGCTTCAGTAATATGTGTTCCCAGAATGTAAAAGGCTATAGGAAAATAGTAGCAGTACATTCAGTAAAACCGAAGAGTAGACTTTCAGTGGCAGCTACTTATGCACACATGTTAATGTCTAGGAATTAGATAACTATTGATAAATAAAATAACTATGAAATTTAAAGAGAAAAATGGAGGCTATAGTAAATTTGTTTTTTTTTTTAAGGAAATACATATTCTTCATAACTTATGGGGGGAAATTAATAAAATCTACAAAGCTGGAGATAAAAATAATAACACCTGCTTTGTAGGTGGCATATTATAAGAATTTGTATTTGGCATTTAAGATTTTTAATGGATGAGCAAAGGAGAGGTAGAACTCAATGTGGAGAAGAATGTGGCAGTGATGGGGCTTGTTTGTTGTGGTAGGAGAGGTCTAGAAGCTGGATAATATTTATAAAAAGTATAGCTGTAAGAATGTTAAGAAGCTACCTTCTTTGACCCACTCTAATCATCTACCATCAGGGACACATGCAAGTAGTTATGGGAAAAATGTTATAGTCATCACAAGGATTCAGAATTTTACCTAACCATAATATTTCTTAACTTGCTTCCAAGTTGGCTCAAGAAGTAGAGATCAACAATTTCTCTAAGTTCTCAAGTTTTCTGAGAGGGTTCACCAGTGAGCAATGAGGATAAGGAAAATGATCATTCAAGAATAAATTTAACCATTGGATCAAATATGGGATCTACCATGATAAGGCCTTACTCTTAACAAAATGAAAAAATATGGTTTGCTGGAGATATTTTTTCATTTTGTTAAGAGTAAGGCCTTATCATGGTAGATCCCATATTTGATCCAATGGTTAAATTTATTCTTGAATGATCATTTTCCTTATCCTCATTGCTCACTAAACAAATGAGTTGACATGGGAGCAAAAAAGCAAGAGTAAAAAACCCATGACCTTCTGATTAGGGGAGGGCTTGGGAAGTAAGAGAGCTAGGTCACTTAAGTCTTATCCAGAGACTTAGAGAGGCTCCAGAGGGAAGACATCTTTGGCCACTTGTGTTTATCTAAGTAGAAACTCGTGTGTATCTTTGGGCAGTTTTGTGAGTCTACTGAAATTTTTGCATTATGTACAAATCAATTGTCATCAAATAGTGATCAATTTTATCTTTAATCTATTTTGAACAATTTCATGGTGATAATTGACAGAGATTTTCTTTGGCTTTTAAAAATGGACTGTTTTCCTCTTTTTCTCTGTTACTGTTTTCTACTCCTGCCAACAGAGCCTACCCTGAATGAAATATATTAAAAACAAAGCCCCTTGCACCCGGTCTTCTTTACTTCATGCTGAGTCACTGATGAGTTCTCCTTTTGCCAGCTTTTGATCCCAGATGTAACCCCAGTTTTGGTTGTTCTTCCCTTAAGACTAAGCTTTTCATTTTCTTGACATTTATGCCTCTTTTTGTTTGTTTGTTTGTTTTTTCTTCTGTCTTCTGTGACCACCAGCACGGCAGATCTCTTGGAAGGTTTTTCATTTTCTTGGATTTTCTTCCTCTGGTACGTCTCTTGATTGTGCAGCTGATATTTCCATGTCCTGGGCCCATTTCACGTGGTCTCTCTTTTACATAATATAGTTCTAGTTGGAGAGGTCTACTTACACTAAGTAAGTTCATGAGCCAATTCTTCTTATATCTCAAATACTAATATCTAACTTTCCTCTAAGACATCACTGGAGCTTCACCTCTGAGCATACTCCAGAATTTATGTCTAAATACTTGCAGGGATTGGCAGACACTCCTTTTAATTACACACAAGAATCTACCTCTAGTTTGCTGAAAATGGAGCATCTCATGCAAGCAGTATTTATGGATACAGTAGTGAGAACTGAATATCAGGAAGCAGATGGATATGGGAAGGGGAAAGGGGGTATGAAATGTTTGTCTTTCATAGATGACCAAGAAAAAAAAAGAAAACAAAAAAGGACTGCTACTATTCTGACAGTCATTGTACAAAAGTACCAAAATAACCAATTGGGATAAATCCCTTTCAAGCTCCTCCTAACTCTGACTGCTACCATTCTGACAGTCATTGTATAAAAGTACAAAAATAACCAATTGGGATAAAACCCTTTCAAGCTCCTCCTAACTCTGGATATTTTGTTTCTAAATTTGCCACCTCTGTCATCTTGAAATGGTTGCTAACCTTTGCCAATGCTAGTAGTCTTACCTCCTCACAGAAAGCAGCTGACATATAATTTCTAGATATCAACAGTGATAAGAGGGAGAAAAAGGCAGCAACAGAAGTTTTAGTATAGAATAATAGTAACAGCTAAATAACAATAGGAGGCAGAGAGATGCGTCTCTTGACTGTTGAAGGACTGCTCCTGATGATATGTAGAGCAGTTCCTGGAGTTGGTGGTAGTGAATACACATCTCTGGGAATCAAAGCAGAATCTAATTATGAATGAAGCCCAGTAGAATTCCCCCTCATCACCTGGTACTCTTACTATTGTCAATGAATGCCTCTCACTATCTATTAGGACTTTGGGGAATCGGCTGCATAACATGGGTTTTTGTGAGCTCCAAAAATCATAAGATATTTATCATCTCTGCACTTACATCTTCCTGTAACAATATGCTTTATCATTTGGAGAAAGAAGGAGTAAATCTACTTGAAGCAAAAGCGGTGAAATCTTTTAGTAATGTTTATGGTTGTATGTAAATACACATTTGGCAGACTCCATTGCTGAAAGATTTGTTTGTGTGTGTGTGTGGTAGTAATGGTTTCCCCCCATTTCTCCTTCTGATGCCTACTTTTCTCCTCTTGCTCCTGTTGGCAATGCTCCTCTCTTTCCAATCACTTTACTTCCTCCCTCTGAAGAACAGAAGATAAACTGAGGTTGACCACTCTGATCCTTGGGAGAAGAAGCTTCTCTTCAGATACAGGTACAGATACAGATACAGATTAAAGAACAAAATGACATGCTCCCCACTCCTTTTCCATGATCTCTGTGTATCAATGGCTGTGTTTCAAATGTGATTTTGTAAGAAGCCCAAAAGAGGCAAGTTACCAGTGTGAAGCAACTAATACCAAACCTGGCCAACCTCAAAAGGATTTCAATTTAGACTATAGAGAAGACGTCAAAACTGAGGTTTCTACTTATCCTCAGCCTTTCACTGCCTGTAGTCAGGGTGAGGTAGTCCACACAATAAAAATCCAGGGCAGCAAGGTGGTTGAACCAAAGCTTCAAGTCCAAGTATGTGCTCTGGAATCAAATGAGAACACCTGATGCTTAGAGCCTGCTGAAGTGCCTGGTCATAATAGGTTTAAATGAATAAGTTATTAACCTGTGAGTTTTCTAATGTTGTGGGTTGAAAGGCAGGTCGTTGGTGCTGTAATTCTAATAGCAGTGGTGATGATGATGGAGGTGTTTCCTCTGTGTATGTGTGTGTGTATGTGGTGTGTGAATATTTATTGCAAACTTATTCTTCACTCAGGAAGTTCTTGGCAGGAATTTAAAATGCAAGGGTTATAAACTAACACATGTGCTTTGAACAGCGCTAGGTTTACAGTCAAGAGAGGGCAGTACATGGCACTATTAAGGATAACAAGAAGAAGAATTCTCTGATGGGAACTCTAATAAATGTAGTAGCATGCTGTAATAAAGAGCACTGGAAAATGGATGAGGTATAACAAAATTATTCATAAAGAGAAATGGAAAAGGATGTCATGCTGAGTGGATACATGCAGTTATATAGACACTAACAAGGTTATCAAGAGAAGCTGAGTGCTAGGACGTTCACATATGTTTTCTAACTAGCTCAAAGAGAGACTGTTTTTATCTTGAAGAACAGGAGAGCCTGGAGTTAGAGGTGTGCTAAATCTTGCTACTGATTTTTAATAATTCAGAGCCAAATAGCAATAATGGTTCATGTAGGTCAGTTTAATGAACAAAGCAACCTCACTTCAGGTTGTTTGATGGAAGGTTCTCTGCCGAGTTGCTAACTGGTATACTTTAAAGCTATCTCCAGGGTTCTTTTTGATATGATATTATCCTCTTCACATACTGTGCTTTCTATACACCAAAATATAATGTGATGCCACGAGCTAGAATGAAAACACTAAAAGAATTTTCAAATGAGCCCATGAGCTCTTGCTTTGAAGGGGCAGTAATACTAGAAAAACTGAGGCAGTTCCCTGCTCACACACTGTTCAATAAAGTTTTCTAGGAATTGCAGTAATTCAGAGTTGGCTAGGAAGTCTTCCCTTGGGAAGGAAATGGCAACCCATTCCAGTATTCTTGCCTGGAGAATCCCATGCACAGAGGAGCCTGGTGGGCTACAATCCATGGGGTCGCAAAGAGTCAGACACGACTGAGGGACTAACACACACACATGCACACACACAAGAAGTTTTCTGTCAGTCCTTGGAACTGAGGAGAGCTTATTCATAATATGTTTATTATCTGAGGCTAACCAGCATAACATTACAACACATCTGACTGGTGTTAAATGGACCGATTGAAACCGATTCATCTAATATATTGATAAGGAATCATTTTATTGTCATGCAGGATATGTAGGATCCTCTATTTCTGTGAATTTCCTTTAATCATAAATTAAATAGTGCAATTACATGTATGTCTTAAGTTTAACCCATGAAAAGAAGATTAATTATAAATTTGAGGCACTCAAGACTTTTTCTAAAACAAAATTATATCAAGACATGGCTAGGAGTATTGGTGGCTTGAAAGCCAATAAAAATAATTGAAAGTATTTTCCTACTGAAATGGGCCCTTGTGGATGTGGATTCCATATGAGAGGAGACCAGAAAGCCCACTAACGTTGGGATGCCTTGCAGAATTTGGCAGTTTTGGCCATACAACTTTCTTGACTAACCTGAGCCTTATAGAATGGAGACTTGCTTCAGTTCCTTTTCATTTTAGAGGCCTCTCATGATACTTGGTTTTCTATTTAGCAGCACATGTATTTTTCAGTGTATTCACTTTTGGAATATTTCTTCTACTGCTTTCTCTGCTCTCCTCTGGCACTTCAAAATGCACACTTACACATTTTGGAAACACTTAGGAAGCAAAGGCTCAGGCATGAAGAGTGGACCCCCTCTGATTCCCATCCTTGAGGATTTTGTACTGAGAGGGCTCCTTTGACAACCAGCTTCACCTAGGTGTCACACCTCGCCACACAATGTTCAGTTATACTCAGCCTCTCTTGCCAGAGGTTCCTAGTGTCTTTGAGGTATGTTCCATCCCTCTCAAGCGCCACTTGCCCTGGATTTATTTAGTGGGGCTATAGGCCGAGAACAGAGGCTGGGTTCTTACTCCCAGCTTATAAATACTATTATTGTGCATGCACTGGTTCTCTAAGGCAAGTTACCTGTCCAAAGAGGTTGGGTTTCTCAGAGAGTTTTCACACTGAAGATTTGCTAGAGCTAAAGCATTTATGAATCAAAAGCTTGAGGGCCGGGGGCTGGCTGTGGGGTTCAAATTGGAAACTGACTACCTGTTTCTTAACTCAGAAAAACACATCATACTCTGCTCTCCAGGAAAAGCCCTGCACACTGGGTGGAGCAGGGGGTCAAACTTTGTGCTAAAAGTAAAAAAGGGTTACATTTCTTCCCCAGTCACATGAATTAAAACAATATTGTACTGCTGTTGAACTTATAGTTGGCAAGGAAAGTCACCTACTTCACCTAATTTGAGCCTCTGAAGGCTATGTATTGTCAATTCCACTTTATAGGTGAGAAAAGCAAGTCTTATAAACAATCAGTTTGCCACCCAAATGCTAAGTGGAAGAACTGGTATGGGAATTGAAACCTTCTCTTTCTAAGTCCACTGATCTTTTTTAACCTCCAAAAACATCTATAGGTCCTTTGTCAGATATTAGCAACTTAATTCTTTTTATAACTGCTGTACAAAACAGGAAGCAGAGATCTCAGGTAGGAATACACAGGCAGGTGACCTTAGAGGAAGTTGTGTAGATTTGGGCTGTAACATCATGTCTGGGTCAATTTTCAGGCCCAGGGAAGCCAGTGCACCAGGTACTGGGGAGGAAGCAGATAGTGGATGTTCCTAATAGAGGAGAGAAAGAGAGCTTGGATAAACTCTCAAGACCAACTTCTTCTCAAGTTTGCCTTAGGGAGCAATACAATCAGAGTCGATTAACATAGGCCTTAATGCTTTGTAGCAAAAGTGAATAACACTTATTGAGGGGAGACTAATGCAAGCTAAACTTTCATTTCCAAGGATAAATTAAAATTCTGCTTAAGTTTTCTAATTCCCTAGCTCCCTGGGTCATACAGGTCAATAGATAGTATGGTAGAATCCCTGGAACAAGTTCTCCTAAAGAGACTATGTTAAAGAAATGAGCGATACAGAAAAAAGAAAAAATGATAAACACCAGAAAATGCTTCAGAGACACTGTATCATTGTTACTGGGAGGAAGTGTCACACGTAACTTCAGACTAACTGTTTATATGGTGGAAAATCAATTTTGAAAAATGTAAGCAGTGGCCGCTGTGGGGCCCTAGCTAGGGTTTGAAATAAAACTCCTTTAAGTAGGACATAATTATTTTCTTTGGTTTCTAAAATATTGGCTATCATAAGCCATAAAATATATTTATTTAACACAACTGGCCCTAACCTATTTATCAAATGTAACCATAGCCCCAGGCACAAAATCCCAGCACTGGCTCATAGGCACGTGGGCGATGCTGCTACCGATGGAGGGCACGTCTTGCTGACACACTCTGGAGAGGAGGTCACAGTGAGAGGCATGCAGAAGGCATGTACCATCTTACTCTCCATGCTGAACCCCCACCAACCTTACCAGCTACATTTTATTTACGAAACAGATTCACGGTTCTAAAAAACAGAACAAACTCATCAAATGAATTTATTTTAAATACTGAAGCCAAATTAGCAGTTTTCTTTGCATCTGTGACTTTGTACAATGAATCTGTATAGGGTTTTGTTCCCACTTTCAGGCTGGAAAAAGACCGATCTTACAAAGTATTTGGTTTACCCACCTTCCTCTGTGAACCACCTTCACTCAAGTGGGTTTCTCCAAAATCTACAGCTCAGGAGGTATTTTCACAGCCTGAGAAGTGAAGTTGCTAAGTCTGTTGTTCTTTATACCCCTGGCCTGTGAGAAAGTGTCGCATTTTAAAGAATTTTATGCTCTTTGAACTTACTTTCATATAGTGAGAGATAAACAGAGTCGGTGCTCAATAAAGCTTTAGGTTGTAAATGACTAACTAGGTTTTGCTACCTAGATTGTTGTTCAGTCACTCAGTCATGGCTGATTCTTTGTGACCCCATTAATTGCAGCACACCAGGCTTCCCTGTCCTTCACTATCTCCTGAAGTTTGCTCAAACTCATATCCATTGAGTTGGTGATGCCACCCAATCATCTCATCCTCTCTCATCCCCTTCTCCTCTTGCTCTCAATCTTTTCCAGCATCAAGGAGTTGGCTCTTTGCATCAGGTAGCCAAAGTTTTGGAGCTTCAGCTTCATCATCAGTCCTTCCAGTGAATATTCAGGGTTGATTTCTTTTAGGATTGAATGGTTTGATTTCCTTGCTGTCCAAGAACTAGTTGGTATAGCTAACAAATAAGTAATTGAATGTGACTTGAAGCTTAAAAGAAGCCTAGAGTTTGTTGCCTTCTTTATTATGAAATACAAGGCATACACAAAAACCTCACAAATCAAAAACGTGCAGTTCAATGATTTCTCGTAAGGCAACACCTCTGTGACTACCACCTAGGCCTAAAAACGTAAAGCCTGTTGAAGTGTTTCTTATAACATTCATTAATTAATTTAGAAATTTTTCATGTCCCTACTATGCCCAGCACTATCTTAAGAATCCTTAGAGTCAGTGGGAAAGACAAACCATATGCAAATAAATATATAACATGTTAGGCAGATAAATGATAGGCAGAGAAATAAAGGGGTTTAGGGAGACACCAGTGAAGGTGCAGAGGGTTATTTTACATGTAGAATTACAAGGAGAGCCTTTGAAGGACAGGGATCATGTTTCGTTTTAGTCTGTGTTTGGGGGTGACTCACCCATAGTATTAACTAATAAATGTCTATCAAGTAAACTGGATAATGATGGAATCAAGTATTCATGAGAGGACAAAGCAATCACAAAAACAAACAGAAGACAGAAAAAAGAAAAAATTTTAAAAAAAGACCAATTGCAAACTAGTTTACTATGGAACAAGTCTAGGCAAATGGCATTTTGTTTGGAGCAGAGGAAAAAAAATGGTTCAGACAATGTGTAGCATTAGGACAGGAAATCTTATTCATTCTCAGGCACTTCCTTTCAAACTATTACACTAAGCTTTTACAAGTTTAAGAGAGCTCCAAATGCAGACATGCTCAGTTGTGTCTTTGCAACCCCACAGACTGTAGCCTGCCAGGCTCCTCTGTCCATGGAATTCTCCAGGCAAGAATACTGGATTGGGTTGCCATTCCCTTCTTCAGGGGATCTTCCCAACCCAGAGACTGAACCCAGGGTCTCCTGCATTGCCGTCAGATTCTTTACCATCTGAGCCACAAGAGAAGCCTAAATACAAACACCAGGCTATAAAATTTGGGCCAGTGTCCACCTATCTGTGGCTGGGCTTCACTTTCCTAAATGTTTCCAAAAATCAGTGATTGTGTATTTTAAAATGTCAGTGGAAGATAAAGAAAGCAGTAGGCACAAAGTATTACAAAAAATAAAAATCTCAAGTAGTTAGTTAAATACTCTTCAATTTTAATATTGACATTGCTAAACAACCCACCAAAGATCACTTTAGACCTCTGAAGATAAGAGGAACTAACTAGAGAGAGAGAGAGAGAGAGAGACTCTTCCTTTAATATTGAGACCCAGGTCAATCAAGAATGTTATTTGGTCAATACTGCAGAACCCAGACATATAATTGGCTCAGAGTTTTAAATAAAATGGAATCTAAATGGAAAACTTCAAGGGCCAATTTTAATAGAAAAAGAAATATTTGCAGGGTTTTTTTTTTTTTTTTTTTTGGCTTAGACTATTTAAGGATGTAGCCTGTAAGAGCACTGTAAAGGAAAGAGAAAGGAAAAAAAAAAAAAAAAAAGAGAGAGAGAAAAAAAAAAACAAAAAAGGAAAGAGAAAGAGAGAGAGAGAGAGAAACTTTTTTGGGGGGAGAGAGGGTAAAGCAAGCAGAGGAGAAGACAGGAAAGAAGGAAGGGGAGGAGAGCAGGAGGGGCCCTTGATATCAACAATTTGAGGAAAGTTAGAAATTTGCAAAACAGAATTGAAATGTCTGAGGAATTGTTACATGGCTCCTTTATTAGAAAATTATCTTCATGTTAAGCTGCCTCTGTATTTTGCTTCCTTTTCATGCCCATTGCAAATTGATACAGTATTCCAAGCAGTGTGCTCTCCATGTAGTAGTCCTTCAATAAATGCAAATGATGACATTGATTTTACTAAATCTATTTCCCACTTCCTTTTTAATGACTCCTAATAATCTTCATAATTAAGTTAAATCAATAGTAGCACAAGTAGAGAACGGGGCATTAAAAAAAACTCATGCAATCAATCATTCCATCAACCAATAAATATTAATTGTACTTCAGGGCTTTAACTATAAACAAGGTATATATGGTCCGTGATCTAAGGATTACAAAAACTAGCCAGAGTGATATTTGACAACAATCTTTATTATTGCCTTGGTCATCGTCTTTGTCTTCATTATCATTATTGCTAACACATTCTGAGAATTTCTTCAGTTCCAGGTAGTCTTTTAGCATTTACATATATTACCTCATTTGGGCTTCCCTGATAGCTCAGTTGGTAAAGAATATGCCTGCAATGCATGAGACCCTGGTTCAATTCCTGGGTCAGGAAGATCCCGCAGAGAAGGTATAGGCCCACTCAAGTATTCTTTGGCTTCTCTTGTGGCTCAGCTGGTAAAGAATACGCCTGCAATGTGGGAGACCTGGGTTCGATCCCTGGGTTGGGAAAATTCCGTGGAGAAGGGAAAGGCTACCCACTCCAGTATTCTGGCCTGGAGAATTCCATGGAATGTATAGTCCATGGGGTCACAAAGAATCGGACATGACAGAGTGACTTTCACTTTTCACCTCATTTAATCTTCACAGCAACATTTTGAGTAGACGATATTAGTCTCATTTTTCTAATGAAGAAACTAAAGCTCTAAAAAATTAGGAATTATAGAGTGAATTTCAATACACTGCTAAAGTTGTTATGAACCATAATGTGATGGTTTAAATATATGGTGACTAAAAGCAGCTATCAAAATTCAGAAAGAGAATCAAGATTCTCTTCCTCCATATACCCTCCCTCTGCTTAAAGAAAAATATATCTGAAAGTCTTCAAGTAGATTTATTTTAAAGGTTATCTTTCACTTTCTCAACTTTTCAAAGAGGGAATCACCGGTGATAATGGTTACAGTGTTTTATATACTTGATGCTTTGGAAGTTGTTAAGATAGGGAAGGTAATACAGATGATGTGATGTGATCCAGAGCCTTCTAAAATGAGGGGAAAGGGCACACCGATTGAGATGTAAGCCAAGGCACTCTCCTTGGGAATTTAGAGCCCTGTGTTTCATTTTCTGACCTCACTACAGAGACTTCCACATCATCCAGACCTGCCATTGGATAATAACTGTGTCCAGCAACCCCTGGGACCCAACCAATTTATCATCTACTCTGCTAGAGAGATTTTTGGTTCCTTGCATCCCGTCTTGTGCTGTGGGGTCTAGCGAAGCCAAAGGGTTGCTAATTGCCATGTTAAATTCTCCTGGCCTCAGCTATTCTCTCCCTGGTGTCTCTCAATCTCCCAGTCCAATTGGGGACATTCATAGGAATTTATCTGCACTCCAGGAGTTCAAAAAGCATTTACTGCTAGTTTGTCTGTATCAGCAAAGGAGAATGGTGGTTTTAGTCAGGGTGACTGTGCTCTGCATTTTATGATGCTATTTCATAATAGGAGGTTGCAATCTTCTGCCTACTATAAGATAAAAGGGAAAAGAATTCACAGCAAGTTGTGTTTGGGGAAACATTTTCTTGAATTTAAGGTTATCTATCAAGATAACAGTTATTACTAATGTCCTTATCTGATGTTGTCTAAATAAAGTCCATTAACTGACTTTACATTCCCAGGTCCAGTTGCAATAACTTTATTATAGCTGTCAATACCCTGTTGAAAATAATAATTCCAGCATTGATTTCTACTTCTTTTTTGCTTAAAGACCCTTTGGCATCTCCACCAAATTTCTGGATTTAAAAAACCTGCGGCATTGGGTAAAGGATTTTAAAAGTTATTGTGTGAACAAGAGTCCCTAGGTGATCCTTCTTATGCAATATTTTAGACAATTTAATTCTGTTCCACAAAATATAGAATCTGTGACTCAGGGTGATTTTTTTTTTCTCCTTCCACTTTCAAGTTTAAAAATATTTTAGGCAGCATGAAATGCATTTGCATCATTTTCACATGCATCATAATAAACAAGGGCATGCCTACTGCAACATAGTTACCATACCACCATCCCTGATCTGACCTACACATTTTAAGGCTGACCTAAGAACACAGAAAAAAACCTTCCTGCAGCTGACTCAATGTGAAGGATTATCATTTCTTTTAGTGAGGATATGTTTGATATATATTTGATGGGAAATGGGCTTTTTTTTTCAGAATTTGGAAAGAAGAACAGTGTTAAGTGCATCACCAACCAAACACAAATGAACAAAATGAACTTCCACCTCCCTGTGCAACAGTGGCAGAGGTGGTTTGCGGGTGTCAGGTATATTTGAATATGTTACTGACTTACATAGCACACGATGTGATTGATGCAGGTACCACATTACAAATCACAGTGGTCTGTTCCATTGGAACATGAATTTGAAAGACTGTTGTTGTTCTTGGTGAGACCTTTTTGACTCCTTTCTGCTTGTATACTTCTTTTTCTTTCCAAAGCAGATGATGGGGACTAACGTCGCAGCCCCTGAACAAAAGGAGTGAAAAATTTGGACTTTATTCCTGGCTCAGTCATACAACGTTCTCCTCTCTAGACCATGTTGATTTTTGTCTGTTCATTTGTTTGTTTTTCTCTTTCAGGTAAGACTTAAGCCCATGGTCTTTTTAGAGGTCACTTAATGCAGTGAAGAGAACACCAGTTTTGGAGTCAGCAAAACCTGAGTGGTGGTCCTGATTCTGCCACGAATAAGGTGTGAGACTTTAGGCAAATTATTTATTCTTCTGGAGATTCAGAGTCTTATCTGAAAAATGGAAATCAGATCGCCCACCTTGCAGAACTGTTTGTGAGAATTTAATTAAACTTCATAAATATAGTGACCAGCACAGTATAAGTTACATTGTAGAGACCCAATTATAATAATAATGGAACATAAACAGATAAGTGAAAACATAGGGTATTGTGATCTGGTATCTGTTTTTCTTTTTTTTTTTCAATGGATGCTGTGTCACTTCTGGAGAAATATTAGTTGTCTAGTGAAAGAGGAATTTGTTTTTAGACACTTTCTCCCTTTAATAAATGACAATGAAGTTTGTATTTCTCTGCTTCTTTGATGCAAACATTGAGTGGAATAGTGAGGAAATTAAATTGTTAGGTGCGTCTAGTTGGAAAGCCTAAAAACTAATTGCTTTATAGCCTGTTCAGGAAATGTAGTGATCTGATTTTAATTTTCTTATTTAAAGGATATTCTGAACACCCATCCACTGTTTGAGCTGTTTCTTTGCATTTTCAGCTTCTGTATGTCCCTGAAGGTATTTTTCTGTGATGCGCATATGAGGGGATATGAACCTGAGTTCCCTGAACTCAAGAAGGGACACTTCTTTCCATATGATTAAGTCATTTCTGGTTTGCATCAATCACCCAAGACGTGGAGGCTCACATATGCTGACCTAGTCAGCCTCCAAAATGAGGACAACTTTCAATTTACCTCCAAAGAATTTGTTTTGAGGATTGATATGACATAGGCCTTGAATCCTAAATTTTCTGTTTAAAAAGTTATAATATCATTTTACAAGTTAACAACGAGTGTTTGATATTAAAACAGATGGCAGTACGATGAGCTGAATTTACTCAGAAATTTTAGTCTTAGATTTTTTTCTTAAACTGGCTGTGACTTCCCCCAGTGTCTTAACTTCTCTATTCTCTGATCTTTCATCTATAAAAGGTTTTTCAAGTAGGAGATGCCAGATTTTTCTTCAATAGTAAGTTATAATAGTAAGCATAAAAAGGAGAAAAGAGCAACTCCCAAGATTAATCAGTTTTACAGTCATTGGTGAGACCCTGAAGTTTGTCTGAATTCAAAGAACTAGTTATGTGACCTTGGGAACTTTAATTTCCTCACCTGTGAAATGGGAACACAAGTAACATGAACTTCAGAGGGTAGTTGTGAAGGTTAACTGAATAATACATGTAAGATGTTTGCCACAGCTTAACCATAAATGTCAGCCACTTGTAGCAGTGACGATAGCAGTGGGGACCAGGAACTAGCTCCTTAATTCAATTCTCACAGCCTGAAACTTTATAAGTATTAATATCCATATTTTATAGACGTAACTGAAGTTCAGAAAGGTTAAGCAATTTTTAAAATGTCATGTGGTTACGAAGTGACAGTCAGATTTTGAAACTAGGTCTGTTTAATTTTAACCAGTAGGAAGGATATTTTCTAGCTCTATGATTCTGTGAAAATTCTATTTTGATTAGAATTACAAAATGGTACTTATGAGTTAATCGTTCTGTATTTTTGCTCCCAAAGCACTTTATACATACATACATACATACATACATATATATGTGTATGTATATATATATATACACACATACATACATATATGTGTGTGTGTGTGTGTATATTTATATACACATACAAAACTAGCAATGCATTCATCATTTCTTGTAATTTTTTTTTAAACTTGTCTGACCAACAACAGTAAGATTTGAGGACAATCTTGGTTTATGAGGCCAAGAGACAGATCTTGGCACACAGTAGGCATATAAGAATTGTCTTTTGAACAAAATATATTTTAAGAAAATACAGCATCTAGGGTGAAGCAAAGCAGAACAAAACAAACAATTTTGTTGGGTTAATTTGGCTTCAGGGAAAAAACAGAAAAATAGAGACTACAGAAATAGGATTTTATCAGGGCAGAAGGATAACAGACATTTAAGGTCAGATACTATTTAGCCTTGAGGCAGGGAATGGGATTCATTTCAGGAACTTCCTCCTAAAACAATTGCTCTGAACTAAGATTTGACTGGTTCCTGCAATGAACATAATTAAAGTCAATCACATTTTTTTTATATCCAGAGTAGTTTTAAACTTAGAGACCTGATTATTAAATTTGGACCAAACAGACGCAGTTCACTTTCAAAGACATTCTAGGAGAAATTCACTACGGTTGATGTTTTGTATTAAAATTTATATCATCCATCATCCTAATAGATTATACATATGATTTGGCCATCCCATTATAAGAACAAAATGCTATCTTGTCTCCTTGATACAGTGTCTTAAAGGGAAAAAAAAAAAAAAAGAAAGAAACACCGCACTGTTCCTTTTCTGGTTTTTTTTTTTTTCTTTGAAGTTGTTCATAGCACACAAGGTCTGGCATCGGGAGTAATTAGAGTAAACCATGCAGAAATCCCAAAGGAAGCAGGCAGGTAGGGTAATGTTTGCTGCATTGAAAACTTAAAAAAGAAAGCTTGGTGTTTTAGAGGACAAGAAGGTGAACAAACCCTTCCGAGGACGATTAAATGAGTGAATCTGTCTTACCTGTCTAAATGAGACTCCCTGGACATACTCTGATGTAATGATAATTATGGGAAAAGCTTAAGAGGAAATTTTTAATAATTAACAATGCTACCCTATACAATAGGTGGACAAATGTTTTCGAAGATTATGACCAACAGTAACTGTGCCCTAGGATCACCTGAGATGCCGGTCGCCACCCCAGGTAAGAAAGCTGAATCTACTATCCTTATGATGCATTCAGTCCTCGCCCCCGACAGGTCCCTTGGGAGACTGTAAAAGTTCTATTGACAGGAGAAGACCTCTGACAGATAGGGCCCTTACAGAGGGAGACTTCTTTTTCCTCAGTGTCTTAATTTTTTTCAGTTAATTTGGTTTGTGTCAAATATATCCCATGTGTATTGCCTTCATATCTCCTTTCCTTATGAAGGCAGAAGGAAGCAAAGTATTTAAAAGCAAAAATAGTGTGAAAATAAGGTTTCTGGATTTAGCTAGTAAAAAAAACCCCACATGTTACATGAAATATACTTATACTAAACAATTATTCATTATTTACCTCCAATTCCAGTGTAAATGAATGTCCTATATTTTATCTGTCTACTCTATGCAAAAAGGCATATGTCACAGCCTGGAGGCAGCCAGCACACTATTTGCAAATGACCTTGCCTGTGAACTGATGCAGAGAAAATTGCATTTGTCACCTAAAATAATTAATCTAAATCTTAAAATGTTTCCTTTATTTAGGAAACAAGAGTTCAAAAGTAGTTTTCATAATGTAACAGCCTCTGTTATAGACTTTGATTTTACTGTGTTCCTGAATTCAACCTAATTCAATGCTTTATGGTTGTGATGGTGGTTTTTTAAAGAACTAGGTTTTTAGTCAGTGAAAATAATCTGAAAGAAATGTATCTGTCCTCCAAACTCAAAGTCTTACTTGATTTTTCACCTAGACAAGTGAAGTGGCTCTTTAAATAATCACCAACACTAAAATGGACCAAGCTACCAAGAGCTTCAGGAAATCGACATAAAGTAGGTGATGATAAGCATCTCTCATACACTGAGGTCTGTCTTAGCGTCCTGAACAGGGCAACAGGTGTGGCCACAATGTGAACAGATGCTTCCACATGTGGGAGTTGGGGTTTGAGTCCGCCCCTGCCTTTTCCTTTGTGTCACTCACTGTGGTGATGTGTGTTTCAAGCTGTTGAACTCCTTTGACTCACTTTATGCCTCTATTTGGTAGAGCTGTGGGCTGTGGTGTGCTATTTCTTTCTTGCATATTTTTATAGGATTGTTAAGAACTTTTTTCTTTTTTTAAATTTTAGTCTTGCTGTTTTGAGACTTCTGAATCAGACTTTCTGGTCACTGGTTTAGGATATGATTTTATAGCAGAGGGAGAGAAAAAGAGAGAAACAGTAGAGGCATTATTCTTAAGGGGGGAAAAAAGCCCCAGCCAAAGGCAGATGACCTTGCCCTTGTTCTGCCTTGACACGGGAAGTTGAACTGCCCCAGGAAGTCATTAACAGACTAGTAGTGACTGTTTTGTCAGGTCTTATTGTTTAATTAGATCACAACTTGGTCCCAATTCTAAAATCCTTTTGGCACATGCCATAATTCTCAGTACTTAGTATCAAATACTTCCAAGCAACTGCCTATATAAGGCAAAAAGCAAGTAAATTTAGCATTTGAACTAATTTAATTAAAAACATAACAGACTCTTAGAGTAAGAAGTTTCTAGTGGTCAGTCACTCAAACTTTTGTGGAAGTGATTGTTCCCTGTGGCTGCAAAATGCTCAATTTGACTACAGGCTTCCTTTGAATCACATTAAGTGTTTTGCACCATGTCTGGAGAATAAGTTTTCATCTCAACAGCATATCCTAGTTTGATGATGCTTCCTCTGTGTTCATGGACTGTGATGTAAATACCTTTAGACACAAAGCTGAATCAAAGTTCTAAACCTGGAGAATGAGAGTTGTTGCAGACTTTACATATTTGGCTCTGAGATTCTGAGCCATCAGAGCTGAGCTTTCTGGGGGTGCATCATCACAATTAATGCCATGCAAAAATTAAAAAGAGGAAAGATCTGCAAAGATCTGAGAAATCTCAGTTTAAAATAAAAAATTTCCTGATCACTCAGTTTAACGCTCAAGGGCTAGGTATTTTCAGTAAAAAATGCTTAAATGCTGGGAGTTATCAACCTTTCCAAGGAGAAGATGCCAGAGACCAATGAATTTGATTCTTGAGATATTTCCCCTAGAGGATCAGCCTGCAGTTCATTTTGATTAATTTCATTCTTCTGCCTCTGGTGATATTTCTATAGACATCTTCCCTTTTCTTTTTTTCTTTTTTTAAAAAAATGTGTCAAAGTCCATCAATTAGTTCTGTTGTTTATATCTTCCTCCATTATCTCCATTTAACCAAGCTCATCCTGTTGGGTTGTGTTAATATTTCCCTTTACACATCTATCCATTTCCTGTATCTGTAGAGTTATGATTTTGTTTTTTCAAATTTTGTTTTCAATGTTTTTCCAAAATGTACTAAGTATTATACAAATTGTATTAAGAGGATGGTATAGAAAAACTTAGGCGACATCCTACCTCAGATTGCTGAGGTTGAACAATCTTGGCAGAAAAGGCACCTTATGTGTGAACTCAAGAAGAGTATGAAAAGGGAGAATAACTAATGAAACTGTAAGCGTGATTTCAGTGTGAAAAGAAAATAAATTGTGAAGGTTGAGCAATAGATGATATGGCTAAACAGAAAAGCAAGAATAGAATTGTAGAGAACATTGCACATCCCAATAAGGCTTGATTTTCATCCTGGTGGGAAAAGGGCATAGTAAAGGATCTTAAAGAGAATAATCTCTGCTTTTGAAAAATCACTCTGGAAAAATGTGGAGAATGGATATGAGTAAGGAAAAATATGAAGTAAAAGAGTGGTAGAGGCTCTTTTGGTAAATTAAGCAAGAAACAGAATCAGAAACTCAAATAGTAATCATGCAAAAAGCTAGGTAGAAAGAATCCACCATGAGCAGTTAAATGATGAAAGTGAATGAGTGGCAAGACAGTGAAGGGTGACTGTTTCCAGTCTTGGTAAAAAGAGGAATTGTGGAGACGATTCATTCATTTATTGAGAAAGCAAAAACAAAGATGAAAGCTCCAGTCTGGACAGGGATCAAATCCATTTTGGACATGTTGAGCTTACAGTATCTACTGTACACATAAGTGCAGATATTCAGTTAGCTGAGACTCATAAATAGGGGATCCATCGGTCTGTCTGTAGAGTGCTGTGGAATCTCGAGAATAAATGAGATCACCAAAAGAGCATTCTAGACTCTAGAGTAGAGTCTAGGACAAGAGGTAGGAATAAATTAAAGAGGACTTTATGTAACCAAAATGAGGAAGAAAGAATTTCATGTAAAGATGGGCAAAATAAAGGACAGAAATGGTACGGACCTAACAGAAGTAGAAGATATTAAAAAGAAGTGACAAAAATACACAGAACTACACAGAAAAGATCTTCATGACCCAGAAAACCATGATGGTGTGATCACATCTAGAGTCAGACATCCTGGAGTGCAAAGTCAAGTGGGCCTTAGGAAGCATCACTACAAACAAAGTTAGTGGAAGTGATGGAATTCCAGCTGAGCTATTTCAAATTCTAAAAGATGATGCTGTGAAAGTGCTGCACTCAATATGCCAGCAATATGCAGGCTACACTCAATATGTCAGAAAACTCAGCAGTGGCCACAGAACTGGAAAAGTTCAGTTTCCATTCCAAACCTAAAGAAAGGCAACACCAAAGAACGTTCAAACTACAACACAATTACACTTATCTCACATGCTAGCAAAGTAATGCTCAAAATTATCCAAACTAGGCTTCAACACTATGTGAACTGAGAACTTACAGATATTCAAGTTGGATTTAGAAAAGGCAGAGGAACCAGAGATCAAATTGCCAACATCTGTTGGATCACAGAAAAAGCAAGAGTTCCAGAAAAATGCCTACTTCTGCTTTATTGACTATGCCAAAGCGTTTGATTAAGTGGATCACAACAAAGTGTGGAAAATTTTTCAAGAGATGGGAATGCCAGACCACCTGAACTGCCTCCTGAGAAATCTGTATGTGGGTCGAGCAGCAACAGTTAGAACCTGACATGGAACAACAGGCTGGTTCCAAATTGGGAAAGGAGTCAATGCTGTATATTGTCACCCTGCTCATTTAATTTATATGCAGAGAATATCATGTGAAATGCTGAGCTGGATGAAACACAAGCTGGAAGCAAGATTGCCAGGAGAAATAACAATAACCTCAGATATGCAGATGACACCACCCTTATGGCAGAAAGCAAAGAGGAACTAAAAAGCCTCTTGATGAAAGTGAAAGAGGGGAGTGAAAAGCTGGCTTAAAATTCAACATTCAGAAAACTAAAATCATAGCGTCTGGTCCCATCACTTCATAGCAAATAGATGGGGAAATAATGGAAACAGTGAGATACTTTATTTTGGGGGCTCCAAAGTCACTGCAGATGGTGACTGCAGCCGTGAAATTAAAAGACTCTTGCTTCCTGGCAGAAAAGCTATGACCAACCTAGACAGATTATTAAAAAGCAGAGATGTTACTTTGCCAACAAAGGTCCATCTAGACAAAGCTATGGTTTTTCCAGTAGTCATGTATGGATGTGAGAGTTGAACCATAAAGAAAGCTAAGTGCTGAAGAACTGATGCTTTTGAACTGTGGTGTTGGAGAAGACTTTTGTGAGTCCCTTGGACTGCAAGGAGATTAAACCAGTCAGTCCTAAAGTTAATCCGTCCTGAATATTCATTGGAAGGACTGAAGCTGAAACTGAAGTTCCAATACTTTGGCCACCTGATGCAAAGATCTGACTCACTGGAAAAGACCCTGATGCTGGGAAAGATTGAAGACAGAAGGAGAAGGGGATGACAGAGGTTGAGATAGTTGTATGGCCTCACCAACTTGATGGACATGAGTTTGAGCAAGCCCTGGGAGTTGGTGATGGACAGGGAAGCCTGGTGTGCTGCAGTCCATGGGGTCACAAAAAGTCAGACAAGACTGAGTGGCTGAACTGAACTGCTCAATACTATCAGTTAGAGAAGTGGGCCCTGAAAAGTTCTTTGCATTCAGTAGATGGGCACTCACTGGTGACTTTATCAGAGATGGTTTCATAGACATAATATTGTAGATCTAATTGCAATGAGATTTGTTGAGTTAGTTTTAATAATTTGTGTCTTTCAAAAATTTGAAATTTGAAATTTCTCCATTTTTTAAATTTGTCCATTTATTCTAAGTTGTCATATTTATTGGTACAAAATATTTCATAATATTCTGTAATTATGATTTAATCTCTATAGGAGTCATAATGATATCTTCTCTTTCTGGATGTGGGTAGTTTATCTTTTCTCTTTTTATCTTGATTTGTCTAGCTGGAAGTTCATATATATTTTTTGTTGTTCAAATAAACAATATATGGTGTCATTGTTTCACTATATTATTTTTCTATTTCATTAATTTCTCCTCTTTATTATTTCCATTCTTATGCATATTCTTCCTCTTGTTTTTCTAGTTTTTAAGTTGGGAACTTGGACCATTAAATTTTGAATTTTATCTTTTCCAATAGAAACAATTAACACTATAAAATTTGCTCCAATTTTTAGCTACACTCATGATTTTGATATGCAATATTTTAAGTTTCATTCCAAACATTTTATAATTTTTCTCATGCTCTTTCCATGAGTTATTTAGAAGCATGTTGTTTTATTTTCAAATATTTGAGGATTTCCCAGATAACTTTCTGTTATTAGTTTCTCTTATGTCTAGATAACATATACTATGCAATTTCAATTTCATTTTTAAAATTGCTGCAATCTGTTTGATGATTTAAATGAACATTTGCAAATCTTAAGATATGTATTCCAAGGACTTTGGGGCATTCTGTATACACTAACTATAGCATATACTTGTTGCTTAACATAGTTCAACTCTTTTATATTTTTACTGACATTCTGTCAATTTGCTCCATCAATATTTGTCCTTTTGGTTTATTCAGATTTTGCTTTGTGCATTTTGAAGCCCTATTATTAATTGCATAGATATTTAAAATTGCTTTGTTTCCTTGATGGACTGACTCCTTTAACATCATGAAATTTCAGGTAATACACCTTGTTTTATAGTTTATCTAATATTATTTATAGCCACTCCATTTGCTTTATGCTAAGAGTTCGCATAACATGACTTCACTTCCCGTTTTGTTTTTAACCTAGCTATGCTATTATATTAAAGTGAGTTTCTTGTTAACAGCATAGAATTTGGACTTTACAGTTTGATAATTTCTTTTAATTAGAAGTTCAGACCATTTGTATTTAATATGACTATTTATATGCTAAGGTTTGTTAGGCGAGTGTATGCTCCTCGATTCTGTCTCCTCACAACAAAGATCTGGAGTGATGGACATTAAAGCCCTCAGCAAGTCGCAGCTTTCAGGTCTTGGACAGACCATGTTACAGCTCTCAGGTCTCTAACAGACCGTGCTATAGCTCTTAGACAAATGAGTGTTACAGCTCCGTGTTACAGCTCTATTTTATTCAGAAAATAGCAGGAGAATCCATCCTTGAGGCATGAGGGCATGCCGACCCAAAGATGCGAAGAGAAGAGAGTTGGGGAGCTTGCCAGGGCATGGGAGAGAAAGAGAGCCTTTTGGCGCCTCTTTTTTTTTTTTGGCACCTCTTTTTATGTTTTTCTTTTTTTTCCTCCCCATGGGTCTGCCCTTGTAAATTGAGCTAGCCAGGAGTGCTGTTTGTTCTACCTGAGGTCCTCACTCCGGTCCTCAGACCTTCCTCTGACCTTCCTTTGTTCTATTTTCGCAGGCTTTTCCGTTCCTTGTCTTTTAGCCACCGTCATTTTGGACTCCTGTTTCCTATTCTAACTACCTAACAGGTTTAAATTATCAGTTTGCTATTTTTTCTATTTGTGACATCTATTTTTTTATTCCTTTTTTAGTCTTTTCATGCCTTTTTATGGATTGAATATTTTTAGTATTTTATTTTACTTTTGCATATTGGCTTATTAGCAATATTTTTTTGGTTATTTTTTACTGATTGCCTTGGAGATAACAAAATGCATTTTACTATCATACTTGTTTTTCCATTTTGGATGACTAACCATAGCAGTGTGCTAAGTCTTAGGGATTCCCAGTTTGAAATTTTCATGCTAAAATCAGGAAAGTCTCAGGCATACAAGAATGAAATGGATCACTACTTTTCTCATATAGTATAAAAATATTAAAACATCACATTATAAACCCCAAAATGCACTACTATTTTTCTTGTTTTACTTAGTTGTATTTATAGTTTGTTTTTTTTTTTAAATAGGAAATTTTACCATGTTTATCCACATATTTATGTTTCTCACACTTTTTATTCCTTTGTGAGATCCAAATTTCCATTTGGCATCTTTCTTGGGGGGAAGGGGTAAGCTTTTGTTATTGATTTCATTTAGCATTATTTATAATTTATATTTGCCAGTAACAAATGCAAATTTTTTTAATTTAAATTTTATTAAGATTTTATTTTTTAGAGTAGTTTAAGGTAGCTACCTAGAACAAGTCTTGTAAGAAATTTACATTTTATTTCAAGTGCAAAGAAGTCAACGAAGGGTTTTAGTAGGGGAAGGATGAAAGGTCTTATTTGTATTTGAAAGGAAACTTTGGAAAGTGGAATCAAAGAAAGTGAAAATTAGAGAAGGGAAGCTTAGCATTTGAGGTATAAAAGTGGATGTTTTGGTAAAAACACCATCAAAGGAATGACCGGGTTTCAGGATCATTGGAGTCAGCAAGCAGAAGAAACTGGAGAAACATACCATCTGTTTAGATGTTTAACTCTTTGAAAATGATAATAATCAATGATGAAGAGATATGAAATGTCTTATGTATTTCATAAGGGAAAAGGGAAAGCCTTATGTATTTGAAAACATGAAATAGTGACAAAATATTTGCATAGGCCTATGATGTATTTATATGTTTAAAAAAAAAAAAAGAGGAAACTGATGAGTGATGATGCTAGGAAACGAGTTGGGCAACTCAGTCAAGTGCTAGTGTGCACTGGGTAGGATGGTGGGCTGTAATGGGTATCCAGAGGATAAAGTTTGGTTTCAGTTAAAGTCAGAAATGGATTGAGGAAAATGGTGGATCTAGGAGACCTGCTAATAAGAGAGCAGGTGTTCCACAGCCCATAATACGAGAGTATCACAGAGAGAGTAGACAACCCACACAAGAAAGTCTCTGCTGCTCTCACTCCAGGGCTGTTCAGGCATAGCTTCCGGAATCACTTTGATTTGGAACCAGCACATCTGGCAGCTTTGGACAGAGTAAACACTTCCATTCCATTTATAAAAATACAGTGGAAGTTGGTAAAAGTGGCCCAAACTGAAGGGGAAGAGGGGAAGATGAAGCATCTTAATTAGCTCAGAACAAACAACATTAATGTGGTAATCAGAGTGAGTGGCAGAGAGTGAGATACAGGGGGAAAAAAAGCACAAGGAAACAAAGAAACAAGAATGAAATTAGAGAAGAATGATAAAACTGACAAAAAAGGAAGAGACCAGACAGAGAAGCAAGCATAGGATGTTAGTGTGGGTTCGTTTTTTTTTGTTTTTTTTGTTTTTTGTATGCTGAGATATCTAAATATAACTGGACTTCAATGAAAGAACTGAATATATTTCCTTGTCTATTAATTTGGTAATCTGATCAAAAAGCATTTGGGTTTATGTAAAGATTATTAATAGACAACAGAGCCAGAAGAATTAGAGCAATTTTCTTTTTTTTTTTAATATCATTTAACTTCCATACATATGAAAAGTAAATGTTTCCACTAAGGAATAAAACACTGAGCAACCTGCTTAGCATCTATAAGTGAGTTTATCATATGGTTACTAAAATGAGTTATATTCAATCTTCAGTTTGTATGTTCATTTTGTATATCCCTGGGCCTTGGCCTTAGGGATAGCACACATCTGCTGGAAGTCACATACACTCTGTGAGAATCAAAATTAAAAATTATAGATACTTCATCTAATAAGACAATAGGGAATGTCAGCCTATTACAGCCCTGCAGAAAAAATTTTCCCAAAAATGTTTCAGTCACATTCTGTGGGAAGATACTAGGCGCTATGGTTTAACAAGTGTGTTGGTTCATTGCTTCATAAACAGAGGGCATACTGCAGTACTTTGGGGATGGGGTGTTCCCTTGACCCCCCTGAACCCTGGACTCCCAATAAAACATCCATCAACTGACCATCCTAGAGCTGTCATTATTCCCTAACAAGCCTCTTTGCTCCAACCACACCATCCTGCTTACTAGTCTCTACCTATGACTTGCTAATTTTAGTACATATTGCTCTTAATCATAGCACGTCAAAGCTGAAAGGGCTCTTAGAGATTTAGATCAGCCCTCAATTTACACCTGAAGAAACACATTTCAGAAGTCCTTCAACCCCTAACTCAAAATTTACTTCCCACAAAATCGCTTTCCCTCTGAAGTTGAAGCCAGCTCTGAGAATCACTCCTTTCCTTAGCACTTCTTTTGCTATTATAATTTCTGTTTGTCCAAGAAGGAAGTCTTGGAAAAGTCAGTGTTCCTCCCCTGGCTTCCATTTCTTCCTCTGTAACAAGAAAGGGCTGGATCTGATGACCTGTAAGGTCCCTTTTTACCATAGCATGTTTGTTTTCCAAATCTATCTCTGAAGTCTCGGATCCTTTATAAATTGTTCTTCGTCATACATGCCGGCAGTTGTTACTTTGCATGATTCCTTGTAACTGAAATTGGTACCTATTGATACCAGTTCCTCACTGCAACATCCATGGTGTCAGAGGTCAAATGTCAGTTACCACAGAACTGTGCCAAGTTCTGTGCCAAGTGAAGAATCAGTGCCAGTGTGCATGGGTTTCAGCTAGTATCACACAGTGCCAAGTAAGAACTGCCTGTATATTTCTATTCCATAGTAGTGTTTTACTTCTTGGACCTCATTCTTCAAATTTTCTTTGAAGAACGAACCTTGCCTTGGTAGATAAACTGTATTTCAAGGACCTTGTCCTTCCCTTGCCAAATGTGACTACATGACCAGAACTAGGCCAGTTAAATGTTCCCCGTAGAACTTATATCTTCAACCATGGCAATTCAAGGTTTGAAAAGGGCTGGAGTGGAGTCACAAGATGGCATTGCTCTGAAGGGACTGTTCACCAGTTCCTCTCTGCTACTTGCTGTTAGAATTGATCTTGTTCCTGTACTTTCTCGGGTTTAATTCTTTAGCGGTGAGAAAAACGTGCTGAGGAATCCTCTTCATAACCTGCCGGAAAATCTGCTAAATACCTAACCTGTGCTCACAGTTTTCATTGGCCTGATCCTTGTCACAAAGAAGATTAAGGACAGAAGAACCCCTAGCACTTGGGCAACAGCTATAGGGCACCACAGATAGTAGAGCCTTCAGAACACCCTGGGGCATGCACTGCTGCTCGCCTGTTACGGGTGAGGGGTTTGAAGAAACAAGAAACGAGAGATTGTAAAGGAATTAAGATTTTGTTAGCAATATGTCCTTCCAGCCATAGGAGCGAGGACCTCCTACCTGAACCTGAGGTCTTCTGGAATCTGAGACTGAGTAGTGTGAGCTTTCTGCCGAGTTTGTTTTTGCTGTCCCAGTTTCCAGCATGGTGGGCTTATTGTCACTTCCACCGCGCTGGGTTTTCTTGTGTTCAGCTTCCACCAAGGGAGCTTTTGCCAAGTTGGGCTTCTGCTGTGCTTGGCCTCGGCCTCGCGGGGGCCGAGCCGAGGTTGTTTCAGCCAGGTTAAATCCAAGAAATGGCACCGTATATGTTGGGGGATTGTGTAATTTCCTTGGTTCTGTCTCGCCACAGCAAAAATTTGAAGCGATGGACAAATCGGTGTTACAGCTCTGTTTTATTAGGAAAAACAAAGGATAGTATGCCATCGAGGAGTAAGGGTGAGCTGACCCAAAAGACGAAGAGAAGAGAGGCCTCAATCCTTCTAGGCTTCCTCCTTTTATACATTTATCTCCTCCCCCATGAGCCTGCCCTATGTAAATTGTGCTAGCCAGGAGGGCTGTTTGTTTTACCTGAGGGCCTCTCTCCAGTTCTTGGACCTTCCTTTGTTCTATTTTCATGGGCTTTTCCCTTCTTTTTCTTATAGCTACCGACATTTTGTACTCCCTTTTTCTATTCTAACTACCTATCATTTTGATTCTGAGAATTACCCTATCTCATTGTGCTAAATCCTTATTTTGCTTAGGTTATGCAATTTGTGTTGTAAGCAACAGCAGCATCTCAGCTGTTTCAGGGTTTCTGGTTTTACTTGACCCAGCGTATTCATTTCTTCCTACAAACTTCACAAACCAGTAGCATTCACTGGTTGCCCTTCCAATTTCTGAGCACTTACTTGTTTCTTACTTTTATTCAATCTGACTCTTACCTCATTTGAACTCCACCTTTGAAAGTTACTTCTTGCTAAATATAAAGGTCTTTTAAATTTTATTTTAATTTCTCAAACTTTGGATATTTCCTTTCCAGCGTCTGACAGAATGGAAACTCTCATCTACCTTTTTGTGTCAGTTCGGCCCTCACTTCTCTGACAACACTTCCATTACTCTTTTAAGCCCTCCTTCTTCTTAAATGTTGACATATATAGGCTTCTGTCCCTAGCTCCCTGTGTTCTACTGGGGTCTATGTTGCTCAGCCTGGATCCTTCCTTCCCTAAGAACATCTGATAGTCTGCTAAGAGTAAAGGCAGAGGTTACATAGGGCACATCTCCTTAGATTATAAATTTCACTTGACACTGTGGAGTAGAAAACATAATTTTTATATTAATTCAATATTAGGATGGATTTTTAGGATAAGAAATTTCTTCTTTCAGTGAGAGTTCCTATCTACTTCTTAATAACTAACCCTTTTCACTCAGGCAGAAATAGGATCAACTAGCATACTTCTTGGCCACAAGATACCTTCTGGAAACAGCCTTTGAGAAGCACTGTTCTGGATGATTGTATTTACTCTTACACAGTTCAGCAAAGTAATTAAGAGTAGGGTCTTTGAAATCTGAAGGACATGGCTCCACATTCCACCACTTACTAGGTATGTGACCTTGAGAAGTTTTTTTTTAACATTTCTGAGTCTGACTTTTCATCTATGAAATTGGAAAAGAATATCTATCTCGTAGGGTTGCTGTAAGAATTAAGCAAGTGCTGAAAAATAAAATGTGTCTAGTGAAAGCTAATTGCTGCAGAGAATTGGTCTTGATCTGTATAAATAATAGTCAAATCTTTATCTCTAGCCTTAGGCATCCTCTCAAGTTCTAGTCCATAAATTACAATGATCATTTAGTTGTCTTACTTGTTCCTTAAATTCTATTTATCTAACTGAGGTTATCTCCCTCTTTAAACAAAGTATTGCCTTCGAACTTCACTATTTTTACCAATGGCACCACCATTCTGTCTAGAATTAAGGCATAAAGCTCTGACTCTTTCATCTAAATCACCACCACATGTCCAATCTCTTGACTAGAATAAAACTTAGCATCTTGCTTCTGCAATGTCTCTCATAAATCCCTTGTACCATCCTTCTTTTTTTTTTTTTATTTTGGTTACAGTTGATGAACTTACACTGATAAATTGCTATCACCTAAAGCCTAGAGTTTACATCAGGATTCACTCTTGGGTGTTGTACATTCTGTGGACTTTGACAAATGTATAATAACATGTATTCACCATAGTATCATGAAACAGTCTTAGTGCTCTATCTATCCCTACCTTCCTCCCTGCAAACTCCTTGAAAGTTGTCTTTTAGTGCTCTTGCTCATCTTTTATTGGGTTGTTTCTTTTCACGTTGTTGAATTTTAAGAGTTATTTGCACATTTTGGCTAACAGTCTTTTACTGAATATACCATTTGCAAATATTTTCTCCCATTCTGTGGCTTGTCTTCTCATTCTCTTGACCATCTTCCACAGAACAGAAGGTAATGTGACAGTGAATCAGATGTTAAACATCAGTTCAGTTCAGTTCAGCTCAGTTGCTCTGTCATGTCCGACACTTTGCGAGCACATGGACTGCAGCACACCTGGCCTCCCTGTCCATCACCAACTCCTGGGGCTGACTCAAAGTCATGTCCATTGAGTCAGTGATGCCATCCAACTATCTTATCCTCTGTCATCCCCTTCTCTTCCTGCTTTCAATCTTTCTCAGCATCAGGGTCTTTTCAAATGAGTCAGTACTTCGCATCAGGTGGCCAAAGTATTAGAGTTTCAGCTTCAGCATCAGTATTTCCAATGAATATTCGGGACTGAATAACTCTAGGACTGACTGGTTGGATCTCCATGCAGTCCGAGGGAAACACAAGAGTCTTCTCAACACCACAGTTCAAAAGCATCAATTCTTCAGCACTCAGCTTTCTTTATAGCCCAACTTTCACATACATACATAACTATTGGAAAAACCATAGCTTTGACTAGACAGATCTTTGTTGGCAAAGTAATATCTCTGCCTTTTAATATACTGTATAGGTTGGTCATAGCTTTTCTTCCAAGGAGCAAGCATCTTTTAATTCCATGGCTGCAGTCACCATCTGCAGTGATTTTGGAGCCCAAGAAAATAAAGTATCTCACTGTTTCCGTTATTTTCCCATCTATTTACCATGAAGTGATGGGACTGGATGCCATGATCTTAGTTTTCTGAATGCTGAGTTTTAAGCCAGCTTTTTCACTCTCCTCTTTCACTTTCATCAAGAGGCTCTTTAGTTCTTCTTCACTTTCTGCCGTGAGGGAGGTGTCATTTGCTTATCTGAGGTTATTGATATTTCTCCCAGCAATCTTGATTCCAGCTTGTGTTTCACCTAGCCTGGCATTTTGCATAATGTACTCTGCATATAAGTTAAATGAGCAGAGTGACAATAAACAGCCTTGACATACTCTTATCCCGATTTGGAACTAGTCTGTTATTCCATGTCCAGCTGTAACTGTTGCTTCTTGACCTGCATACAGATTTCTGAGGAGGCATGTAAGGTGGTCTGGTATTTCCATCTCTTGAAGAATTTTCCACAGTTTGTTGTGATCCACACAGTCAAAGGCTTTGGCATAGTCAATAAAGCAGATGTTTTTCTGGAACTCTCTTGCTTTTTCAACGATCCAAGAGTTGCTGGTAATTTGATCTCTGGTTCCTCTGCCTTTTATAAATCCAGCTTGAACATCTGGAAGTTCACAGTTCACATACTATTGAACCCTGCCTTGGATAATTTTGAGCATTATTTTGCTAGCATGAGATGAGTGCAATTGTGTGGTAGTTTGAACATTCTTTGGCATTGCCTTTCTTTGGGATTGGAATGAAAACTGACCTTTTCCAGTCCTGTGGCCACTGCTGAGTTTTCCAATTTTGCTGGTGTATGCAAATGATGCAGCACTTTGACAGCATCATTTTTTAGTATTTGAAATCGCTCAACTGGAATTCCATCACCTCTGCCAGCTTTGTTCATAGTGATGCTTCCTAAGGCCCACCTGACCTTTCATTCCAGGATGTCTGGCTCTAGGTGAGTGATCACATCATCATGATTATCTGGGTCATGAATTTTTTTATTGTTGTTCTGTGTATTCTTGCCACCTCTTCTTAATATCTTTTGTTTCTGTTAGGTTCAAACCATTTCTGTCCTTTATTGTGCCCATCTTTGCATGAAAGGCTCCCCTCATATCACTAATTTTCTTGAAGCGATCTCTAGTCTTTCTTATTCTATTGTTTTCCTCTATTTGTTTGCATTTATCACTGAGGAAGCCTTTCTTATCTCTCCTTGCTATTCTTTGGAACTCTGCATTCAAATGGGTATATCTTTCCTTTTCTCCTTTGCCTTTCACTTCTCTTCTTTTCTCAGCTATTTGTAAGGCCTCCTCAGACAACCACTTTGTCTTTTTGCATTTCTTTTTCTTGGGGGTGTTCTTGATACCTGCCTCCTGTACAATGTCATGAACCTCCGTCCAGAGCTCTTCAGGCACTCTGTCTATCAAATCTAATCCCTTGAATCTATTTGTCACTTCCACTGTATAATGATAAGAGATTTGGTTTACTATGGCTGATTCATATCAATGTATGACAAAACCCACTGAAATGTTGTGAAGTAATTAGCCTCCAACTAATAAAAAAAAAAGAAAAAAGGAAAAAAAAAAGAGAGATTTGGTTTAGGTCATACCTGAATGGTCTAGTGGTTTTCTCTACTTTCTTCAATATAAGTCTGAATTTTGCAGTGAGTTCATGATCTGAGCCACAGTCAGTTCCCAGTCTTATTTTTTGCTGACAATATAGAGTTTCTCCATCTTTGGCTGCAAAGAATATAATCACTCTGATTTTGGTATTGACCCTCTGGTGATGCCCATGTGTAGAGTTGTCCCTTGTGTTGTTGGAAGAGGGTATTTGCTATGACCAGTGCATTCTCTTGGCAAAACTCTGCTAGCCTTTGCCCTGCTTCATTTTGGAAACATAAGGTCATCTAGGGTAAACAAGCAACCACAAATGAAGAGCTACTAATATCCAAGAACTTTCATAGCTGGAAGAGACAAGGAATGGATTATTCCTTGGGGCCTCCAGAAGCAAACAGCCCCACTGACTGACTTTACTTTTTTCCCCATAGGCTGATTTTGGACTTTGGGTCTCAGGAGCTCAAAAAGAACACATTTTTGTTTGTTGAGCTGGAAGATCCAGCTATCAATCACTGGTTTGGTTTTACATCTTGTGGAAGAGAGCAAAGAGCATGACACTGCCAAACATCAGAAGTAGGAACTCACAGGTTGCTACTCTGAGCCACCAGGGAGAAATCCACTCACGAGGTGCTTGTTGGAAGAACATTTCAATCACAAAAAGAAGACAAAGCCTAGCAAGTATAGGGTCTGTAGCATGAGCCTGCCTCCCATGGGCAGCAGGACAGGGTGGTGAACTGCACAGGCCCCGCTTGTCCTGTGAGTGGAAACTCTGTTCCCTTCCCTCAGAGGAGAAATGCTAGTGGACTGGCCAGATGCTACGCCATGCACCACTTAAGCAGTACAAGGAAGTTCACTTTGTACTCAGAATAGGAAAATATTTCCCCTAATAAGGAAGGAGAATCTGAGCTATGTCTCAGCACTGGTCATAAGGGAATGTTTCAGGCTCAGGGCCCTGACTGGGCAATGTCAGAGACTGGTGATAGGTTACTATTGTTTTAAAGCATTAAATTCATCATGTTTTTACAGAAACAATAGAGAATGAATACCATTATATTTACCAAATTGGGTTTTTAAGAGGATCAAATGATGTAATTGAACTATATAAAGTACCTACCACAGTGCCTGGCATAATGTCTTATACAGAGTAAGTATCATGTCAGATCCTTTAAAAAATGATCCTGATTACAGAGAGGCAAGTGGATTGAAAATATTAAGATGTGTAGGCAGCAATTACATGTTTATAGCACACTCCATATAAGAAATGAAGGTGACAGCAAATTAGAAAGAAATAGAAAGATTTCAAGTATTTCAAGAGGGTATAGAAAATCAGGCCATAGATTACATGGAGAGGAGTAGAGGTGGAAGAGAAGATTGACTTCCACCTTCCTGACGTGAACAATATAACCATCTACTCTTTCCTTTTCTCTTTGGGGATCTAAGGTTCACATTTGCTAAAGGTGAAGTTCTTAGGTTGTGGCAGTGAAACAAAATATCTGGCCCACTGTTCCACTGGTGTGATATTTATTTGTCCTAAACACTCACAATCTGCAAATAACCAGAGCCATGGTTCACATTTGTTTGTTTGTTTTAATTCAGCATTTATTTCCTTAACATGCAGACTTATGGCACTTGCAACTTTGCTCTATAACCTCAGAATGGCCTGAAGTCTGGCACAATGACAGCAGTCTCAGGTCCTTCCAAAGTACTGTGCTCCATAGAACTATTCCCTGGAAGAGAACAGTCAGGAATCAAGGACCTGATTCAGGAAACAAGGTACCCAGTCCAGAAACATTTGGCAACAGTGTGACCGTTCTGCTTTGCTCCTGGATAATTTAATCAAGTGACAGATATGTCCAATGGGTCACCATTTAGTAAGTGGGGTAGCCAGGAAAAAAGAGATTAGAAGAAAAAGCCATCCAGCAATTTTGTTTGTCTCGGTCCACAGCTTATATGATGATATCCGATATAGAATTCTTTCTCTTCTGATACAATCAATTACACTGACAACTTTTTTTCCTAATCTCAGATCTGTGTATACCTGCACATTTCAATGTTTCCAGAAGACTCATTATAATCATCACTGAATATTTATTGAGAACCCACTGGGCACAGAGAACTGTACTAGGCATGTGATCAAGAGAGAGCCTATTTCCAGCCAAGTTCTTTTGTTTCCATCCTGTTCTGGGAGTAATAACATACCTAAGGAAAGTGGAATTCTACACATAATCAAACTTATTATCTGATTTGATCATTATTTTGATTGCTACTTATGATTTATAATAGAGGTCATTATTTTATTACATACTTTCCGTATATAATTAAGTTACTTTAAATGAAGACTTTCATTCAGCTCTAGTTAGTAAGAATAATGTATTTCTGATTTTCTCGTCAGCAACTGAAGAAAAATTGAGCCACACAAAAAAAGGTATTATACTACTGAATAGGTTTTTTTTTTTTTTTCCAAAAGCTTAGAATTCATTGTATATATAAATGGGAAGATTGATGGCATTTAGTATGAGATAAATTTCATTGTTTCAAAAAATTATCAGAAGTATGTCAAGAAAACGAAGTTCCTAGTGTTCCATGTGGGGTTTGAATTCTCTGATCAAATTACAAGTTTCAAGTTTTAACAGTAAAAAAGATCACAGTGTCATAGTTGCACATATATTTTGTAAAAGACAAAGGGCTAAATTGATAAAGGAAAAAAGAAAAATCAGTGGCTTCCAAAACAGAATTTCATGATTTTCATTGTTAGTGAGTTGTTTTATGTGTCAGGTAAACTTTGATCTTAAAATATCTTTCACAGGCAGGATTTCCTCCAGAGACCATTTTCTGTCTTGATATCCTCATAAGAGAAGCAAGAATAAATATTTTGTTCCATAAAATATTCCTCCCATGACTACTCGTATCTCTCAAATTTGTCTTTGTGTGAAGACGGTTGTAGCCAATTTTGGGGAGACATATTTAGCTTTTAAGAAAGCTTCTCTCTGCCTTAAATGGGAATCATTGTCTAATATCCTAAAAATTGGGACGAGGTTTAGGGGGGATATTCCCATATCACAACACCTTAATTTAATATCCATTGTCCTGAACAAATTTCATCTGGTTTCCATCCCTTTATTTCTTTGCTCTCTGCTCTAATCTTTCCCTTCCTCTCTCCCGGTGCCCTCCCTCTCCTCTTAACAGGATGTCTGTGTCAGTGCAGAAAGTGAGAGAATGTTAGCAGTTGCACGTCGTTCCTTCCAGCTCTGATCTGGCAAGTGAAGACGCCTCACCCTTCTGCCCGAGCCATTTAGTACCAAAGCCATTTAGGTACATTCTGTGCACCCCCTCAGACAACAAGTTTTCCTTACTGTGCCAAAATCTTCTTGGAAACCTAAGCCAGATGAATTAGTCAAAAGTACGTTCTCTATGATCACAAAAAGTAATCTGGACTGTGTTTGGGCTATATTTAAACTGAATTTAAAATGATAAGGTCTGCTTGTGTTTCCCTCTCCAACAGAGGAGAGGCAATTGACTTTCCCACTGGCTCCTATTTTTGTTATCAGAATTTTTGAGTTAGTCGTGTCCTATTTAATTCATTCATCAATGTAAATTTGGATATTTTTGCATTCTGAGCTCTTCCTTAACTCATTTGCAGTGTTTATAAAGACATCATGACTAACAGAGGCAGACAATCAGCTTTGCTAGGAACACCCTAAGTTTATCCAACTGAGGGAGTCCAGTTCATCTTCCCATTATTGAGAATTCCACTGCACAAGTTGAGTCCTGGATTCCATCCAGGACAAAACTCTCTCATTTCTTCAAAGAATTTGTTTCCTATGGTCTTCCCCAAAGAAAGTCAATAAACTTCTGTTTAGTACTTTCGTAAAGGATTCACTAATAAGAACAGGTACCCCCCCACAGGAAAAGCTTACAATTCCTTTTAAAAGGCTGTGTATGCCGACCCTGATAGTGATTTATACACATTTTATTGTAGTATTTAAAGGTAGTCTGACTTTTCTCATAGAATGTTCCACACTTGTGAATTGGGGACTTGGTAATAACCTGAGACTATGAATAGGCAGTGGCAATGATGGCCAAAACTTTGCTCCCCCGTACCTTCTTCCCACCACCCACCATCCACTCCATCACTGCTGAGATGATGAACTGGGCCTTGTTTCAAAAGTCTGAGTGCCAGACCCAAAGTATTACCTCTCCTGTGCCAAATAGACAGATAAGTTATCACTGGTCTGGATTCATCTTACCCAATACCAGAGTTCTCTCTCCGTCTCTAATAGGTCCTCTGATTGTGAATTTCTACACTTCTGATTGGAAGAGAGATGTGAATTATTTTCCATTTTTCAAATTAAAAGTTAATTCATTAGAGAGTAACATGTTTTATTTTTACCATGGTGATTGTCCAAAAGAAATAGTCTACAAGCAGTATCTGACCTGTCATTAGTTCTAAGTCAAAATGTTTAGACAGCATGATAACTGGTGTCTTGAATTCCACACGCACATACAAGAAAATCTGTATTACTCTGGTATATATTTAGTCTGGAATACAGTACTAGTGGCATCAGTTCACCTATGTCTGAGTACCATATATCACATAGAGTCCATGAAAAATCACAAATGCATTTACCTGGAACTCATACCCCTCTCATTTTGTGTTAAAACATGACAAGGAACAGTAAGTACTTTGAGGGTACCAGTTAGATGTTTACTACCTCTTCAAATGACTCTTGCCATCAATCAGTTCTTCACCTACTTAAAATGGAGAGTTGAGAACAGAAAGTTTACACAGACAGAGGTATCAGACTCAATCTGCCTGTAAACCTTTCAGATTGACAGCATCAAGATGAAGAACAGAGACTATGCTGTGCAGACAGAAAGCGTAGACTTTAGCTTTAGGCTCCACTACTTATTGGTTGTTACCCTTTTTAAATTGTAATTCTTATAAGTTAAATGATAATAATAAAACAAATCCTGAATATTCTTCGGAAGGACTGATGCTGAAGCTGAAGCTCCAATACTTTGGAGATTCTTCTGATGTGAAGAGCCAGCTCATTAGAAAAGACTATGATGCTGGGAAAGACTGATGGCAGGAGAAGAAGGGGACAACAGAAGATGAGATAGTTGGATGGCATCACTGACTCAATGGACATGAGTTTGAGCAAGCTCCGGGAGACAGTGGAGGATGGAAAAGCCTGATGTGCTGTAGTCCATGGGGTTGCAAAGAGTCAGACATGACTGAGTGACTGAACAGCTGTGTTAGACTTCTTGGGGAGTTTTCAAGTTGGAATGTAAAAGGTATACTTAGCACAATGTTTAACCAAGGGAATGCTAGATGTTACAGAAAACACTTTTTCTAACTATCTCATAAGATTTCCCCTTCTCAAGGAATTACCTCCTCCAACCCCCAGTTTTCAGGAATGAGGAGAAGCATTGCCTGTAATACTTGACTCTGTTCATTTAACCACAGCTAATTCGGAATGGACATTGACTCAAGCTGGGCTAATTCTGGTTTGTTAATCAAGAGCCAGAAGCTGTTTCACTTTAATGGCAGCAGTCAACAGACAATTTTTCAAAACTCTTGCAGTTGAGGCTGCAAAAGTTCAAGTTTCCTGATTGTTGATCTCTTCTTCAGATCCCATGAGATATTCTAGATTGTTTGAATAGATTCTTATCCCCACCCATTTTCTAAGTTAAATTGGATGCAACTGGTTTTTGAAACTTACAAAATAAAAGTTTTAAACTGTAATTAGTAGGAGTCATTGTAATAGCGAATGAAAGTGACACCATCACTAGGAGTACTAGGGATAGTGTAATCCAAACTCTTTGGCTTCTCATGCAGTGTGTTACACCATCTAGTTCCAACCCTTATGTTTATTTCACCTTTATGTTTTGTTTATATCCATGATGATAAAGTTCAGAGATTACTCTTGAATCTATGGCTCTATGGAACCAATAGATATTGCAGAGAGAAGTCACTCATTAAATATTTGTTGAATAAAAAATGGAAAAACTTGTGAAGGGAATTAAGTTAGATTAGGTATGTAAAAGTGTAGAGTATGTAGTGAAAAATGAGGTTTTTGAAAGTACTTTAAAACAAGGCACTTTAATGGGCAGAGGTAAAAGTATATACATCTCATGGTGTCACTGGGTTACAGAATAAACCTGGACTGATTAATAAATCATTTTCTTTCTCTAAGCTAAATAATAGTGAGTAGAGGTTAAAGGATAAAAGTTTTTATAAAGTTTTTAAAAAACTCTCACAAAGTAAATGAGTCATAACAAACATATCTCTTTACTTGCCAAAACACAACCGCTCCCTTCAACCTCCATAACACTTTTACTGTTATAAGGGTCATGTATCTCAGTGACTTCTGAAGGTAGTTTTTTGTTTGAGAATCTGAAGCAAATAGGTGTTGAGTGCAGCTTTTGCAATCTTTTGAGTTGAGTTGCCTTTTGAAACTTGGGCATTTACCTAGAAGGGACTGGTTACTTTGGTGAGAGATCTGATTTTGAAAAGTCAAAATATTATAATGATGAGACATTGGAAAACACCTGTAGAAAGAACTTTAAAAAAAAAAAATTATTTTTCTTGGCAAAGAAATTGGAGGCTCTGTGAGGAGGTATGGATATAAATATCCAGCAGACTACTGTCCTCCTGGACTTTCTACATGGGACTATCTCAGAAACTTAACCTGGTTGAGTTCCTGTTCTGTTGTTTTTATGGGGCAGAGATTCTTTTATGGGGAAGTGGGAGGAGAATGAAAATGTATTTTAATTTATTTTATGATAAATATCATTAAGTCAAAATTTAGAGCTATATATTTTTATTTTCAGTTTGATGCCCATAATGCAAGAGGGAGTCATTTAATAAGAGATTGAAATGAGCATTTGCTAACAATGAAGTCATTATTTTAATGAAACCTGATCAACTTTCTTGAATAATTTGGGATTTTTTTAAACAACATATTTCAAGGCAGAAAAAAAGGGAAAAGACCATACGTTTGGCAGAAATGAAAAATGGTTACTATGGCAGCTTGATTTGGACATGGAAAACCTGTTTCAAGCTATTCATAAACCCAACTCTTGCAAACTATTTATTATGTACAATAAATTATATGAAACATGTAATGAAAAAATGAGAGAGACTTGTTTTAGAACTCGGAGAGTTAATGTAAACTATTTGAGAAGGAAGGACTGGGTAAGAAGTGGATCCTGGTGTTTGCTGCTGAACTAGCTTAATGAACTTGTACCCATACCAAAAGGACACCCCCACACTTCTCCAGTTGACACAAATGTCCCATTCTTTAAGAAGAAAAAATGTGGAATGTGCCCTAACCACATAAAGCACACCATTTTCACAATTCCAACACAATTCATTTAGCCTCTATTCTTCATGCCTGAGTGGACATCCCTCATTACACACCCAAGGCGAAACTTGGAGACGGTGATGGGAGAGATGCATTGCCAACCCTCATATGCTGAGCTGCTTGCTCAACATGAGGATTTAAAAAAAATATGATTATATTTTCCAAGTGGAGCATGTATGTTCCCCTGAGTCCTGAGAAGCTGGTAATTCTGTATCAAAAATATGTGTTTCTGCATATGCATGACATAAGATGAAGACTTGGTTTCTGATCTCAAAGTCATTGTCAACACAAAATTTACATTCTCAGAGTAAGAATCATTAGAAGCAATACTCAATCAAAACTATGAGTCGTACCTGGATAATGAATGCTTTACAATGAGATGAATCAGTTTGTGTGGGAATAAAAATAGGTGTCATATTGCTGTATTTATTTCAAAATCTGAAGATTTGTGCTTTGTAGAATGGAATCAATTCAGAAAAGAAGTAAAGAATAGGGGCACAAAGAGGTTTTAAAGCAGAAGTCTGGTGGGCAGGACACCGTGTGCTAATGAAAGCAGAGCTTAGTATGTGTTAAAGTATTATCTTATAAAAAGGCAGTAAGGAACCAACCTGCATGCAAAAATCTATTCAAGATATGTGGGCGGTAAGAAAATGAAAGTAAAATTCTATGGTACAGTCACTGAATCTGTGAAGTAGTCAAAATAAACTCTCTTTTTAAGCAAGATTAAACAGAGCTGTATCCCTGAAGCCAGACCACCTGGGTTGAAACCCAAGCTTTGCATTTATAAAACGGCTACTCTCTGTGCCTCAATTTCGTCATATGTAAGATGGGTATGTGTTAAGTCGTTTCAGTAGTATTCATCTTTTTACAACCCTATGAACCATAGCCCGCCAGGCTCCTCTGTCCATGATATTCTCCAGGCAAGGGTACTGGAGTGGGTTGCCTCCACCAGGCGATCTTCCTGATCCAGGAGTATAACCTGATCTCTTACGTCTCCTGCACTGCAGGCAAATTCTTTACTAGTGCCCTCTGGGAAGCCCAAATATGGGTATAGATAATGCCATATACAATGAATAGAATTACCACATAGACTAAATAAGTCAATACTTATAATGCACATAGATTAGTACCTAGCACAAAGTAAGCAATTACTGGTCATTAAATTAAAATTTTGAAATTTAAAGATTATTTGCCTAATTTCTTAATGCTTTAAAATACCTCTCCTCATGTAAGTTTTAGAATTAACATCCTTATTAGGATCTTTTAAGTTTTTAATTTAATGTAATCTGTAATAGCTTCAAGTTATAACTAACATGGTTTTTCCAGTGGTCATGTATGGATGTGAGAGTTGGACTGTGAAGAAAGCTGAGCGCCGAAAAATTGATGCTTTTGAACTGTGGTGTTGGAGAAGACTCTTGAGAGTCCCTTGGACTGCAAGGAGATCCAACCAGTCCATCCTGAAGGAGATAAGTCCTAGGTGTTCAATGGAAGGACTGATGCTGAAGCTGAAACTCCAGTACTTTGGCCACCTCATGCGAAGAGTTGACTCATTGGAAAAGACCCTGATGCTGGGAGGGATTGGGGGCAGAAGGAGAGGGGGACAACAGAGGATGAGATGGCTGGATGGCATCACCGACTCGATGGGCATGAGTTTGACTAAACTCTGGGAGTTTGTGATGGACAGGGAGGCCTGGCATGCTGCGATTCATGGGGTCGCAAAGAGTCGGACATGACTGAGTGACTGAACTGAACTGAACAGACCTGCACACATTTAAAGTATAAAAGAGGTTGCCCAGGTGTATGCAGAGTACATCATACAAAATGCAAGGCTGGATGAACCACAATCTGATAACAAGATCACCAGGAGAAATATCTATAACCTAAGATATACAGCCTTGCCTAACTCAATGAAACTATGAGCCATGCCATGTAGGGCCACCCAAGATGGATGGGTCATGGTGGAGACTTCTGAAAAAATGCTGTCCAATAGAGAAGGCAATGGCAAACCACTTCAGTATTCTTGCCTTGAGAACCCCATGAACAGTATGAAAAGGCAAAAAGATAGGACACTGAAAGATGAACTCCTCAGGTTCATAGGTGCCCAATATGCTACTGCAGATCAGTGAAGAAACAACTTCAGAAAGAATGAAGAGATGGAACCAAAGCAAAAACAACATGCAGTTGTGAATGTGAGTGGTGATGGAAGTAAATTCTGATGCTGTAATAGCAATACTGGGATGTTGGGTCCATGAATCAAGGTAAATTGGAAGTGGTCAAACAAGAGATGGCAAGAGTGAACCCCTACATTTTAGGAATCAGCGAACTAAAATGGACTGGAATGGCTGAATTTAACTCAGATGACCACTGTATCTACTACTGGGTGCAAGAATCCCTTAGTAGAAATGGAGTAGCCATCATAGTCAACAAAAGAGTCTAAAATGTAGTACTTGGATGCAATCTCAAAAACAACAGGATGATCTCTGATCCTTTCCAAGGCAAACCATTCAATATCACAATAATCCAAGTCTATGCCCTGACCAGTAATGCTGAAGAAGCTGAAGCTGAATGGTTCTATGAAGACTTACAAGACCTTCTAGAACTAGCACCCAAAAAGATGTCTTTTTCATTACAGGGGACTGGAATGCAAAAGTAGGAAGTCAAGAAACACCTGGAATAACAGGCAGATTTGGCCTTGGAATACAGAGTGAAGGAGGACAAAGGCTGATCGAATTTTGCCAAGAGAATTGACGGATCATAGCAAGCACCCTCTTCCAACAACACAAGGGAAGACTCTACACATGGACATCACCAGATGGTCAATAATAAAATCAGATTGATTATATTCTTTGCAGCCAAAGAGGGAGAAGCTATATACATTCAGCAAAAACAAGACCAGGAGCTGACCATGGCTCAGATCATGAACGACTTATTGCTGAATTCAGATGTAAATTGAAGAAAGTAGGGAAAACCACTAGATCATTCAGGTATGACCTAAATCAAATGCCTTACAATTATGCAGTGGAAGTGACAAATAGTTTCAAGGGATTAGATCTGATAGACAGAGTGCCTGAAAAACTATGCACCGAGGTTCATGACATTGTACAGGAGGCAGGGATCAAGATCATCCCCAAGAAAAAGAAATGCAAAAAGGAAAAATGGTTGTCTGAGGAACGTTGCAAATAGCTGAGAAAAGAAGAGAAGTGAAAGGCAAAGGAGAAAAGGAAAAATATACCCATTTGAATGTAGAGTTCCAAAGAATAGCAAGGAGAGAGAAGAATGGTTTCCTCAGTAATCAATGCAAAGAAATTGAAAAAAGCAATAGAATGGGGAAGACTAGATATCTCTTCAAGAATGTTAGAGCTACCAAGGAAACTTTTCATGCAAAGATGGGCTCAATAAAGGACAGAAATGGTATGGACCTAACAGAAGCAGAAGATATTAAGAGGTAGCAAGAATACACAGAAGAGCTATACGAAAAAGATCTTCATGACCCAGATAATCACAATGGTGTGATCACTCACCTAGAGCCAGACATCCTGGAATGCGAAGTCAAGTGGGCCTTAGGAAGCATCACTACGAACAAAGCTAGTGGAGGTGATGGAATTCCACTTGAGCAACTTCAAATCCTAAAAGATGATGCTGTGAAAGTGCTGCACTCAATATGCCAGCAAATTGGGAAAACTCAGCACTGGCCACAGGACTGGAGAAGGTCAGTTTTCATTCCAATCCCAAAGAAAGACAGTGCCAAAGAATGGTCAAACTACTGCACAATTGCACTCATCTCACATGCTAGCAAAGTAATGCTCAAAATCATCCAAGACAGGATTCAACAGTATGTGATCATGAATTTCCAGATGTTCAAGCTGGGTTTAGAAAAGGCAGAGGAACCAGAGATCAAATTGCCAACAACCATTGGATCATTGAAAAAGCAAGACAGTTAAAAAAAAAAGAAAAAGAAAAAGCAAGAGAGTTCCAGAAAATCATCTACTTCTGCTTTATTGACTATGCCAAAGCCTTTGACTGTGTGGATCACAACAAACTGTGGAAAATTCTTCAAGAGATGGGAACACCAGGCCACCTGACCTGCCTCCTGAAAAATCTGTATGCAGGTCAAGAAGCAACACTTAGAACTGCACATGGAACAGCAGATTTGTTCAAATTTGGAAAAAGAATATGTCAAGGCTGTATATTGTCACCCTGCTTATTTAATTTTTATGCAGGGTACATCATGAGAAACCCTGGGTGGGATGAAGCACAAGTTGGGTTCAAGATTGCTGGGAGAAATAAAAATAACCACAGATATGCAGATGACACCACCCTTATGGTAGAAATGAAGAAGAACTAAAGAGCCTCTTGATAGTGAAAGAGGAGAGTGAAAAAGCTGGCTTAAAACTCAGCATTCAGAAAACTAAGATCATGACATCCAGTCCCATCATTTCATGGCAAATAGCTGGGGAAACAGTAGAAACAGTGACAGAGTTTATTTTGGGGGCACTCCAAAATCACTGCAGATAGTGACCACAGCCATGGAATTAAAAGATGCTTGCTCCTTGGAGGAAAAGTTATGACCGACCTACACAGCCTATTAAAAAGCAGAGACATTACTTTGCTAACAAAGGTCTGTCTAGTCAAAGCTATGGTTTTTCCATTAGTCCTGTGTGGATGTGAGAGTTGGACTATAAAGAAAGCTGAGCACTGAAGAATTGATGCTTTTGAACTGTGGTGTTGGAGAAGACTCTTGAGAGTCCCTTGGACAGCAATGAGATCCAACCAGTCAGTCATAAAGGAAATCATCAGAAGGACTGATGTTGAAGCTGAAACTCCAATACTTTGGCCACCTGATGCAACTGACTCATTGGAAAAGACCCTGGTGCTGGGAAAGACTGAAGGCAGGAGGAAAAAGGGCTGACAGAGGATGAGATGGTTGGATGGCATCACCGACTTGATGGACATGATATAAGCAAGCTCTGGAACTGCTTAACTGAACTTAACTGAAAAGGTATTTAGAGGTTTATCATTTTGATTCTAATCTTTTTTACCCTAATGATTAATAATGTTAAGCATACTTTATATGCTTATTTTTTATTCATATATCCTCTTTGGTGAAATAGCTATTGTACAGTCAAGGTACTCAAGATAGCTGTTCTGTTATTCTCTGTATATCCCCTGCCTGCCCAGGGTCTGCTGCACCTGCACCCTACTCACATGACTGACCTTTCTGCAAACTTGCCCCATTGAATAATTGTTCTTATCAAAGGAGTGGTGAGGGGTGTGTGCCTATCTACTGGTTTCCTTGGTAACTAATGAGCCCACCTGATATCAGTATCCCTATAAGTGGCAATCTCCCCTTCCCTGGGAGAAAAGACTGCCACCACGTCCCGTCCTACCTGCCATAGTCCACACACAGGGGCGTGTCACTCTAAGACTTTGCTTCAGAGTGTCAGCTCCCCCTTCCATTAAACCATTGTCTCTATGAAACACTGAGTTCTCTCTTCAGTCTTAAAACTAGGCCAGCAGAGGACTATGAGGTGTAGCGGAACAGCTATCTAAATCTTTTACTTATATTTTCACTGTTTTATTTGTTTCCTTATTTTTGAGTTTCATTTCTTCCCAGTCTCTCTTGCTTTTCATTCCCTTTCAAATAAAATATTTTAAATTTTAAGTTGAATTTATCATTTATTAATTTATGGATTTTGCATTTAATGTAGCCTAAGAAATCTGCATAACACAAGAGCATGAAGATTTTTCTCTTTTTTTCTTTGGAGCTTTTATAATTTTGGATTTTATATTAAGTTTAAGGCCCATTTTTGGTTAATGTTTCCATAATGCAAAGTAAAAATTGAAGTTTGTTTGTTTTTACATAGAGATATCCAATTATTTCAGCTCTATTTGTTGAAAAGATTATCTTTTCTCCTTGAGTTACCTCACACTGTTGTCAAAAATTGACTGACCATGTATATATGGGTCTGTTTCTTAATTCTATTTCATATCAGTTTCTGTTCCACATTTGTCTATGTCTTGAATATTATATCTTTAACAAGTCTTGAAATTGGGTACTATAAATTGTTCAATTTTATTTTTCTTCAAATCTGTTCTAGCTTTTCTAGGTTCATTGCATTTCTATATGAATTTCAAAATCAGTTTGTTAATGTCAACACTGAATTTTTTTTTTAAATTCTAATTAAGATTGTATTATATCTCTGGATCAATTTGAGGGATAGTGGATATCTGAACAATATTGAGTATACTGATCTATGATTCATATCTATTTATATAGTCTTTTTCAACAGTTTCTAGTTTTCAGTATGAAAGTTCATCACATATTTTTGTATATGTATGCATTCCTAACTATTTTATATTTTCATGCTTTGTAAAGGGGCTTCCCAGGTGGCGCTATTGGTAAAGGACCTGCCTGCCAATTCAGGAGACATAAGAGACATGGGTTCGATCCCTGGGCTGTGAAGATCCACTGAAAAAGGGCATGGCAACCCACTCCAGTATTCTTACCTAGAGAATCCCATCAGCAGAGGAACCAGGCAGACTACAGTTTGTAAGATCGCAAAGAGTCAGACACTGCTGAAGCGACTTTAGTAAATGATATTTTCAATTTCAATTGTTTAATGCTAGCATATAAAAAATGTACTGATCTTTTTGTATGCTGAACTTGTGTCCTGAAACTTTGATAAATTAACTCATTGTTCAGTTCAGTTGTTCAGTTCAGTTGCTCAGTCATGTCTGACTCACTGTGACCCCACGGATTGCAGCACGCCAGGCTTCTCTGTCCATCACCAACTCCCTGAGCTTACTCAAACTCTCATTGAGTCAGTTGTGCCATCCAACCATCTCATCCTCTGTTGTCCCCTTCTCCTCCTGCCTTCAATCTTTTCCAGAATCAGGGTCTTTTCCAATGAGTCAGTTCTTCGCATGAAGTGGCCAAAGTATTAGAGTTTCAGCTTCAGCATCAGTTCTTCCAATGAATATTCAGGATTGATTTCCTTTAGGATTGACTGCTTTGATCTACTTGCAGTCCAAGGGACTCTCAAGAATCTTCTCCAACACAACAGTTCAAAAGCATCAATTCTTCTGTGCTCAGCTTTCTTTATAGTCCAACTCTCACATCCATACATGACTACTGGAAAAGCAATAGCCTTGACTAGACGGATCTTTGTTGGCAAAATAACGTCTCTGCTTTTTAATATGCTGTCCAGGTTGGGCATAAATTTTCTTCAAAGGAGTAAGAGTCTTTTAAGTCCATGGCTGCAGTCACCATCTTCTGTGATTTTGGAGTTTGGAGCCCCCCCAAATAAAGTCTTTCACTGTTTCCATGTTTCCCTATCTGTTTGCCATGAAGTGATGGGACCTGATGCCATGATCTTAGTTTTTTTGAATGTTGAGTTTTAAGCCACCTTTTTCACTCTCCTCTTTTACTTTCATCAAGAGGCTCTTTAGTTCTTCACTTTCTGCCATAAGGGTGGTGTCATCTGCATATCTGAGGTTATTGATATTTCTCCCAGCAATCTTGATTCCAGCTTGTGCTTCATCCAGCCTGGCATTTCACATGATGTACTTTTCATATAAGTTAAATAAGCAGGGTGACAATATACAGCCTTGACGTACTCTTTTTCCAATTTTGAACAAATCTACTGTTCCATGTGCAGTTCTAAGTGTTGCTTCTTGACCTGCATACAGATTTCTCAGGAGGCAGGTCAGGTGGTCTGGTGTTCCCATCTCTTGAAGAATTTTCCACAGTTTGTTGTGATCCACACAGTCAAAGGCTTTGGCATAGTCAATAAAGCAGAAGTAGATGATTTTCTGGAACTCTCTTGCTTTTTCAATGATCCAATGGTTGTTGGAAGTTTGATCTCTGGTTCCTCTGCCGTTTCTAAACCCAGCTTGAACATCTGGAAATTCATGATCACATACTGTTGAATCCTGTCTTGGATGATTTTGAGCATTACTTTGCTAGCATGTGAGATGAGTGCAATTGTGCAGTAGTTTGACCATTCTTTGGCACTGTCTTTCTTTGGGATTGGAATGAAAACTGACCTTCTCCAGTCCTGTGGCCAGTGCTGAGTTTTCCCAATTTGCTGGCATATTGAGTGCAGCACTTTCACAGCATCATCTTTTAGGATTTGAAGTTGCTCAAGTGGAATTCCATCACCTCCACTAGCTTTGTTCGTAGTGATGCTTCCTAAGGCCCACTTGACTTCGCATTCCAGGATGTCTGGCTCTAGGTGAGTGATCACACCATTGTGATTATCTGGGTCATGAAGATCTTTTTCGTATAGCTCTTCTGTGTATTCTTGCTACCTCTTAATATCTTCTGCTTCTGTTAGGTCCATATCATTGTAACTCACTGTTACATAATACTTTATACATAAGCAATTGTGTCATGTGAATAAGGAGAGTTTTACTATTTCCTATTAAGCCAGATAAGTTAATATCTTGTCTCATTTTGCTTTCTAGTGTTCAGTACAATTTTGAATCAAAATAACGATAGTATGCATTCTTCCCATTTACTTGAGCAGATTGGAGAATGCATTCACTCTTTCAAGATTATGATTGATTTTAATGTTAAAGGTATGTTTTTCATTGGTGCAACTTAACAATTTGAATAAGTGCTCATGTATTCCTAATGTATTGATTTAAAATGTTAAGCCAGTCTTGGATTCATGGCATAAGCATCACTTGGTCATGGTATTTGCATTTTATATATTGTTGGATTAAATTTTTGTATCTTTTTTATGAAGAATTTTGGTCTGTAGCTGTTTTTTGTTTCTTTGTTTATTTTATTTCCCTGGTATCTTATTGGCATAATACTGGCTTCACAAGCTGAGCTAGGACATCATTCCTTTCTCCTCAATTTTCTAAAAGAGTTTGTGCTGAATTGGTATTATTTCTTCTTTAAGTGATCCAGTGATGTCATCTAGGCTTATAGTTTTCTTTGTGGGAAGGTTTTTAACTACATAACAATTTCTTTTCTACATACAGGACCATTTACATTATCTGTTTCTTTTTGAGAATGCTTTCATAGTTTGTGACTGGAAGAAATTTTTCTCTTTTCCTAAGTTGTCAGATACTAAGCTGCCATAATATTCCCTTATGATCCTTTTCATTCCTGTGAAAGCTGTAGTGATGTTACCTCTTTCATTCATGATATTACCAATTTGTATCCTCTCTTTTGTCTGATCATCTTGTTAGAGTTCTATTAGTTTGAGTGATCTGTTCAAAGCACCAGCTCTTGGATTCATTAATCTTACCTCTATATATATTTAAACTTTTTGTTGATTTTTGCTCTGATCTTCATTATTTCCTTTACTCTGCTTACTTTGGTTTATTTTTTTTTCTACTAATAATTCCTTAAGCCAAGGCTACTAATTTATACCTTTATTTATTTCTGATGTAGATATAGTAATTTAGTAGTAGTTTAGTAATATAAACTTCCTTCTTCATTTCCACAAATTTTTATTAGGTTGTGTTTATATGTTTATTGACTTCACTTTCTAATTTCCATTTTGATCTCTTACTTTACCCGTTGGTTATTTACACTTATGTTAATTAGTTCCAAATATCTGGGGACTTTTCCAGAGAGCTTCCTACTATTGATTTCTACTTACATGACATACACCTACATTGTCGTCAGAAAGTATTTTTTAAGTTTCTTGAGACTTATTTTATTGCCTAAACTATGGCTTATTTTGGTAAATTCTGTGTGTATTTTGCTGTTTTGAGATAAGGTGTTTTTAAAATATCAACTAGATCTATATGGTTGATATAGTGTTCAAATATATGTCTTCATTGGTTTTTCTTTGTCTCTTTTCCAATTATTGAGAAAGGAGTGTTAAAAAACTCTATTTATAATTAAATATTTGTTTATATCTCTTTATAGCTCTATTTTATGTTATGTATTTTGAAGTTCTGTTATTAAATGCATAGACATTTGTTATTGCTGTTCCATTGCCAAATTATGTCTGACTCTTTGCAACCCCATGAACTGCAGCATGCCAGGGTTCCCTGTCCTTCCCTATCTTCTGGATTTGCTCAAACTCATGTCCATAGAGTCAGTGATGCGGTCCAATCATCATTATATCCTCTTGATGATTTCACCCATATCTCATTAGTAAGATGTACTTCTTGATCCATGGTAATATTTTTTGCTCCAAAATCTACTTTGTCTGATATTAATTTGGCTACTCCAAATTTCTCTTGATTGGTACTACCAGATTATATATACTTTTTCTCTCTTTTCCTTTTGTCTGTGTCTTTATATTGAAAATGTTTTTCTTTCGAGCAATGTCTTCCTGTTTTTTCCAATTTGATAATCCCTGCCTTTTCATTATGGGCTTGCCTGATAGCTCAGTTGGTAAAGAATCTGCGTGCAATGCATGAGATCCGGGTTCAATTCCTGGGTTGGGAAGATATGCTGGAGAAGGGATAGGCTACCCACTCCAATATTCTTGGGCTTCCCTTGTGGCTCAACTAGTAAGGAATCTGCCTGAAATGTGGGAGACCTGGGTTCGTTGGGGCATTTAATATATTTACCTTTGAATGTAATTGTTGATATTGCTGAGTTAAAAATCTACCATGTTTCTACTGGTATACCCCCTGGTGGCTCAGATGGTAAAGAATGTTTCTAATAGCTTCTAGTTATCTGATGTTCTTTATTTCCCATTTTAAAATTTCTCTTTAATAGAAATTGGCTCTTTTGGCTTATTATCTATAACTCTGTTTTGTGTGTTTTATTTGACTAGTTTATGGTATGTATCATTTACTTATTACAGAATATTTTCAAATGATTTTATGCTATTTATTGTATCAGGAACTTGCAGTGATATAGTTTAACTTATCCCACCCTGTCCATGTTCTATTATTTTTATACATTTACTTCTATAGGTGTTATAGATCCCACAATACATTGTTTTGTTTTGTTTTCCTTTCAAGAGTCAACTATCTTTCAAAGAGATTTAGAAAATAAGAAAATATACATAGTTACCTATATAATTACTACCTTAGGAGTCTTTCAGTCTTGGATGCAGTATTCCTTTTTGGTATAATTTTCCTTTTGCTTGAAGAACTTCCTTTAACCATTCTTCTTATAGTGCAGGTGAACCAGTGATGATTTCTTTCTTCTTTTGTATATCTTAAAAGCTTTACTCTTTCTTCATTTTCAAAAGATATTTTACCTGGGTATAAAATTCTAGTTAGCTTTTTTTTCTTGCAATACTTTAAAGATATTATTCCTTTGCCTTCTGGCCTGCATTCTTTTTTTTTTTTTCCTCTAAAATAAGTCTGAATAAATCTCATTTTTGTTCCTCTACATGTAATTTTCCAAATGTGTTTAAGATTTTTTGCATATTACTGTGTGCTTAGTTGCTCAGTCATGTCTGACTCTTTGTGTCCCCATGAACTGTAGCCCACCAGGCTCCTCTGCCCATGAGGATTCTCTAGGCAAGAATACTGGAGTGGGTTGTCATTCCATCCTCCAGGAGATCTTCCCAATGCAGGGACTGAACTCAGGTCTCCCACATTGCAGGCGAATTCTTTACCATCTGAGCCACCAGGGAAGCCCAATATATTGCTGGTTTTAAGCAATTTATTTTGAGTGTTGATATAGTTTTCTTCAACTTTCTTATGCTTGGGGTTCATTTAGTTTCTTGGACTTGTAGTTTCAGAGATTTAAGCACTTTGGGGAAAATATTTTAGCCATCATTTCTTCAAATATATATTTTCTTATCCTTTCTGCCTTTTCTTTCCCCCTTCCTTCTGGGACTCCTATTACATGTGTCAGAATGCTTAAAGTATTTCTGCTAATCATTAATGCTTGATTACACTTTCCTTGATTATTTTTGGTTTCTTTTCCCTCTGAGTTCTGGGTAATTTCTATTTCTGTATTTTGAAGCTCATTATCTTTTCTTCTGAAATGTCTAATATGCAATTAATCCAATCCAGTGTTGTTACTGTTGTTTTTCATCTCAGAGTTGTAGTTTCTGCCTGAGAAGTTGCATTTGGGCCTTTCTCATATCTTCTTTTTTCTCTACTTAGCATGCTCAGTTTCCTCTTAAGCCTCTTGAACACGTAGCATACAGTTACAATGTTTTAATGTCCTTTTTTATTAGTTTCATCATCTGTGTGATTTCATGATTAATTTATTCTTCTCCTCATTAGGAATTGTGTTTCCCTGTTTCTTAGCATGTTTTGGTAATGTTTGATTGTATGCCAGACATTGCAAATTTTGCCCTGTTGAGTGCTGGATAACATCTCTGTAAATATTCTTCAGCTATGACTTAGGGTGTAGTTAAGCTATTTGAAAAAAGTTGGACCCTTTAAAGTCTTGCTTTCTAGCTTTCTTAGACAGGAGCAGAAAAGCGTTCAGTTTAGAATTAATTTTGTGCTATTACTGAGGCAAAAATCTTTGTGAGAGTGTATCTTATCTACCATTAGCTATGAGGATTTTCTACTCTTCTGGGAACAAAAACTTCTTTCTGTGTGAGCTTTGGGCATTGTTTTTTTCAAACTTTTTCTGGGTTTGGGAAAAATCCAAGTAATGGCTAAAATATTTCCCAAAGTACTTAAAGTTTTTCTGGGGTTTACTTTTCCAGCTACAGAGAGTTTCCTCATACATTTGTACCTGCCAGTACTCAGCTGAACATTGAGGGGAACCTTCCTTCTAGAGATCTCTGGAACTTCCTCTCTATACTGTTCTCTCTCTGTTATTCTCTTTTGCATGCTCAGTTGCTTCAGTCATGTCCAACTCTTTGTGACCCAGTGGACAGTAGCCCACTGGGCTCATCTGTTCCTGGGATTCTCCAGGCATGAATACTGGAGTGGGTCTTCCTACAGAGGATCTTCCTGGCCCAGGGATCAAACCCGGATCTCTTATGTCTCCCGCATTGGCTGGTGGGCTCTTTACCACTAGTGCCACCTGGGAAGCCCAATATTTTTCCTTTTATTAAAAAGAATTTAAAATAGCTGAGAGAGTGACCCAGGAAGATGCTTACTCTCTTTCAGAAGCTCCTAATTCCTTGGCTTCTCAAAACCCCAGTCTGTTTTTTCTCAACTTAAGGGAGATCACTGGGCTTTATCTAGGTTACCTCTTTCTGAGCTACAACATGGCAGCTCTCTCCAGAGAGCAAGTCAGGGCAAATGTGTGATTCATCTTATTTATTTCTTCTCTGTCAAGAATCCTTGTCTTTCATTAGTAATGGTAAATATCCTGAAAGCTTTTATTTCATGTATTCCATCTAGTTTTTCAGTTGTTTCACAAAGAAAGATAATTCTTGGCTAAAGTAACTTCCTCTTTGAAAGTAAATCTTTCTTCTTATTTACTCAACTTACTACTTTCTGATGCAATTTACTCCTTTTTTCCTCTGATATTCCACAGGCAGTGGGCTATAGGCTATGCTTTTAATATATCCAGAATACAACCTCATCTTTCTGTCTCTTTCACAAATAACCTCATGAAAGCCATCATCATGTGTTTCCTGGGTTATTGCAGGATTTTCCCCAGGGCTTTCCTGGATTATTTTTAATTGTTCTCCTTGATCTGTCCTTTAATCACCTATTAGCTATTCAAAATCCAATAACTGGAATAATCTCTTTAATTTCTATGGAAAAATAAACAAACAAAACTGCTCTTCTGCTAAGAAACCTGCAGTGGTTTCCCGTTATATCCATAAATAATAAAAGTTAGATTTTATGAAGAACCCATGCACTTGATTCTGCTTTCACTTTATCATTACCTCCAAGTATAATTCCCAGCTGTTTCAGCTGCTAAAGAATCCACCTGCAATCCAGGAGACACAGGAAACATGGGTTTGATCCCTTGGTTGTGAAGATGCCCTGGAGGAAGAAAAGGAAACCCACTCCAGTATTCACGCCTGAAAAATGCCATGGACAGAGGAGCCTGGTGGGCTACAGTCCACAAAGTCGCAAAGAGTGGGACAAGACTGAGTGACTGAGCACATCAAGAACACTCAAAACTGGTTATTCCATTTTAGTTATCAGGTCTCCTTCTTGTTCTCTGAACCACCCAGACTCATGCCTTAGAGCCTTTCTACTTGCTATTCCTCCTATCTAGAAGGCTATTACCTCCACAACCTGCAAGGCATGCTTCCTTGCCAACTTTTTCAAGTGAGTCATTTTATGTACTTAAAGTTGCAACCACCCATGACATCAGCCCAGACACTCCTAATACCCTTTTGCATTTGACCTTTGAACTTAGCTCGAATTACCATCTGACAGAATTATTCTTTTCCAGTCTCTGGGACTCCTTTCTATTCCATGAACACAGTAAGTTCTTTCTTGCCTCCTTTTTGTATTTACTATTCCCTCTTCTTGAAAGAGCCTTCTGGTAAAATGTTTCCGAGGTTCTCTCCTTTAAGCTTTTCTTCATATGCACCTTATGCATGATCTTTATTAACCATTGTATTTTAAACTGAATCTCTCCCCTGACTGCCTGCTTTGTTTGTCCCCTCTCCTGGTTTATTTTTTTTAAAGACATATAAAATGATGCACTATATATTTTATTATCTGTGTTTTATTTTCTATCTCTCCTACTAAACTGTAAGCTACATGTGGACAGAGACTTTTTTCTTTTTGTTTTTCTCTCTCTGGTTTATCTCCAGAATTTAGAAATATACCTAGTATGTGGTAGGCCCTTAGTAAGTATAGCTGATTACATTTTAAAAATAGTATTTTTCTAAAAATTACCAAGTTCATAACGTAGAAGAGAATAATTAAACTGATTTAAAATATTTTCCATATTACATATGGATTTCAAAATACCCTAGTTGCATTTTTTTCCCTACAGAACTCCATTTTATGTTTTACATAAGAAGTATCTCTGAGTGCCCAATGTGGACGTCACAAAGTCTATATGGAAGAAACCTGAGAGTACTGGTGTCTTATTCCTCAAAAAACTCATTAACCTGAATTTGTATGTAATTCTTTCAACTCTACCACCCAGCTTCCATTTCCACAGCAGAATAAAAATTGCAAAATTCATTTTTATTAGTAAGCACCCTGATAAGGAACAGGAATTAACATTGGTTTATTTTTCACTATACTTAAGATCTATTATTTAATCTTTACTTGCCTGCAATGTGGGAGACCTGGGTTGAATCCCTGGGTTGGGAAGATCTGGATTTGATCCTTGGATTGGGAAGATCCCCTAAAGAAAGGAAAGGCTGCCCACTCCAGTATTCTGGCTTGGTGAATTCCATGGCCTGTATAGTCCATGAGGTCACAAAGAGTCAGACACGCCTGAGCAACTTTCACTTTTCACTTTCACATCTCAATTAAGTGAGTTGCTGTGATCATTTTACAGATAAAGAAATTGGGTTAAAAGAGTGATTGACCCCCAAATTAAGAGCTTGGATCTGAACACAGTTTCTCTTCCTTCTAATCCCACCTCTTTTTGCTTCACTATGAGCAGCAAGAATGGAAACTGGGGATCTATCAGGAAAGGAAGAATATAACCTAGACACAAATATTCATAAAGACTAATAGGACCACAGGCCATCCTACATACTACAAGCAGTGTCTAGGACAGCATCTCTGGATAGAGCAGCACAGTCATTAATGTTCATAATGATAAAACCAAGTCATCAAAAAAAGATTAATTACATTCCATCCACTCTGTTTAAGAAGGCAGGGAAGTGTGAAATCCATTTTAGAAAGATTTCCATCAAAAATGATTAAAATTTTCAGCTATCCAGAATGATTCATTCCCTGGGGTTTCTACATAGCCAAATATGTAAATGAAAAAGCACAAACACTGCCCATTTCTCACAAAACAAAACAAATGAGCAAAACACAAAAAGGTGCAGTGGAGACTCAAGTGAACTGAAGACTGGATATCCCTACAGTGGACGCCTAAGCTAGTAGACATTCATTTCTTTATATATCTGTTCTCATTGGTCAGGTCTACACTTAATAGTTGGTACCTTTGCTTGGAAGGTTTTAATTATTTTGATAGTTCTTCTGCTGTACAATCTTTTAGGGTGGGTTAAATGTATTTCTATACTCCTGGGTGCATAGCTGGAATGATTGAGTCTGCCTTACAGCTTCCTCAAAAACTTGACATTGCTTCAAATACAAAAGAGGCTAACTTAACACTAAAAGTGAAGCTAGCCACTACTTAATTCAGATTTCAGTTATAAAACCAAAAACAAATGTACTCCTTACCTCAGTGTCGTACCTGTGGTATCTGTTAGCTAATTAATAAAGGTTAGTTAAAAGAATTTTTGCTGTTTAGCAGAATGATTAAATGAATTGTGTGAAATTATGGACTATCTAGGTGATGTAAGTCTGTATATTTATTTCAAATGATGACCTGACCGATGTTGACATGGATGTTTATTCACTCCTCAATCTCCATAGCCTAGAAAAAGTTTTGGCATTTACAAGCATCCATAAATAGTGGTTTCAAGAGTGAATGAATAGGTAAAACATAATATAAATGTTGGGAAGATCCCCTGGAGGAGAGCATGGCAACCCACTCTGGTATTCTTGCCTAGAGAATCCCACGGAAGAGGAGCCTGACAGGCTACAAATCCTAGGGTCACAAAGAGCTGGACACAACTGAAGTGATTTAGCACAGCACAGTGCAATATAAATGAACAAGTGGTTAAAACTCTGATTATTGATATAATGATATGACTAATATGATATAACTTGGGGAGGGGCATATGAATTTAGCTGAATCGAGAAATATTCTGGAATGCCACACAATAGTTCCTCTGGTAAATGTGGTAAATTTAAGAAACACTCTCACTTTTTACTTTATTTATACATTATTTAAATGTCCACAATACATATATACAACTTTCATAGTTAAAATAGTTTATTCTATATTTATCACAAAAAATGATTTATTACATCAGACAGTTTGCAATTTAAATGTTCATTACAGAAATACAAAAACAAGATGATATTAGCTGCCTACAATATAGAACACTAAACAGAATAAATGCTAATGAAGTCAGAAACTATCTTTTAGCATAAAAATTCTTAACTGGGCAGAGAGTAAGAGGTCTGAGAAGTTAAGCAGAAAAGAAACTAGCAAAAGTATTCACAAAGTAGACAGTAAATGGGGAGAAACTGCCTAAAGTCTAGGGGTATCCTTTTGGGTTTTTAAAAAATGCTTTAGAACTAGTAGAGGTGGTGATTACACATTATGAATGTACTAAATATCACTGAATTGTTCACTTTAAAATAATTACTTTTATGTTATGTAAATTTCACTTCAGTGTAAAAAGAATATAACTGGGACTACTTTCCAAAATAAAGGGATAGAATTGGTTCTAATCACTAGAGACCAATTCTTTGAAAAGTAAATCCTAGAATGTATTCTTGAGATAGGAGCTTTCCAACTGAATTATCTTCCAGAGAAAGATATAGAGGAAACATAACCAAATCCCGATACCAGGAAAGATCAACCTGTCAGCTACATATGCTGTGCCTAGCAATGAGCTCCTTACCAGCAAAGACCACATGTACTCAATTTTTGTGTCCTCAGTACAAGGTATAGTGCCTGACACAGTAAATGATGTTGAACAAGTGGGAGTTTACAGGAGTAGTGAGGCTGGAGGGGGAAATGGCCCTCAAGTCCTATTTGACGTTGACTAAAGGAGAACTGATTCAGGAGCTTACAAGGCCATGTCCAAGGCAAAGCAAGAAACTAAAAGGGTTCATTCCTTCCCAGAAGGGCCTTCTATCCACCCAGACATCCAAGAATCAGTAAGAAGCTAGTGAAAAATATATATTCCTGGCTCCACCTAAGATATTCTGGTTCAGAAGGTGTCAGCTGGAGTCTGGAAATCTACATTTCAAAAGAAGTTCTCAGGTGGTTTCATGCAGGTGGTCTATGGACCAGTTTTAGAAAAATGGAAGCTCAGGATTGGGAATGGCCAATTCCCTTTTACATAAGAAAGTTCAAGATTAGTAACCACTGCTTTCTTTCGACATGTCTTCATTTAATATCAGGACTTTATAACCACTAAAACTGTCCAGCAAATGAAAAATCCTTGTGGTGTCATGAGCTTTAGAAACATTTAACAAGGTTGAATAGAGCCTCTCTTGAGCTTCTTAGTGGCTCAGATGGTAAAGAATTTGCCCTCAATGCACAATATCTGGGTTCAATCCCTGGGTCAGAAAGATCCCCTGGAGAAGAGAACGGCTACCCATTCTAGTATTCTAGCCTGGAGAATTCCACGGACAGAGAAGCCAGACAAGCTACAGTTCACGGGGTTGCAAAGAGTCAGACATGGGGAACAACTAACACTTTCATTTTCACAGACATGTTATGACAACTTCCTTTGCACTAAGCAGGGTTTCAATTGGTTGACTCCTAGGGTTCCTGCAGCTCAGATTCTCTGATTCAGTAATGAAATCAGGTTGAAGGAGAAGAGACAGATAATTCACATGTATGTAACTTCTTTGAAAAAGTGGATTACTATAAAAATGTGAAATACCATTTTTGCTATTCATGATTTAGAGGTCTAACTTAATTTTTGAAAGTATCCGAACTTCATTTCTATTTTTATGAAAATATTTAATAGGATATTGTTTACAAACAGGTGAATCTGGGGAAACTTGAATTTTATTTGTAAAATACAATAGATATGAAGTTTCCAGAACTTATTTTGTCTTCAGTACTGATCATTTTATTTTCTTTCTGATTTTAAAACTAATGAACCTTTTGGTAGGAAATTTGTGAAACTCATAAATATTAAAGAAGAAATGTTAAAAAGAGAAAAGTTAAGAAAATTTTACCACTGAGAGATAAAATCTATTAGCACTTTGGGCTATTTCTCTCTCCCTCCCAAATATACCCACACCAACAAAAATGTTCTTAATCAGCAATTTATTACATCATTAACAAAGGAATTGCCATTAATTGCCAGAATGATATGGCCCCTTGGGTCAAGTCTGATGTTGGCAAGTAGAGAATTGAATTCAAGAGCCCATATTGCCATTTTTAAATTGGGCAAACAAAAACAGTTCTGTTTGATTTAATTAGCTTCATATCTTTGGACATGTAGAGAATTTCCATTTTCTCCCTTACACTATTTCAGTGAAAGTGCTTTCATATGATTCCCTGACATCTTTAGACTCTTAGGTATGGAGACTGTGGTTCAAACTCCAAGAACATTTGTTGATATTCCACACATATTTTCAAAGTACTTTACAGAAAGATTGCACCAAATTGTGCTTTCACCAAGGCTTCCCAGGTTGGTCACTGGTAAACAATCTGCCTGCAATACAGGTGTTGCAGGTTCGCTCCCTAGGTTGGGAAAATCTCCTGGAGGGGGGCATGGCAACCCACTCCCATATTCTTGCCTGGAGGATCCCATGGACCAAGGAGCCTGGAGGGCTACAGTCCATAGAGTCACAAAGAACTGGACACCACTGAAGTGACTTAGCATGTGTGCTTGCACTCACCTCCACCAACAGTAAATAAGAGTATCTCTCTCAGTGCCCAGTGGCAAGTATGAGTATTAATAATAAAAACAAAACACATAACTTTTTGTCAAATTTAGTGAGCAACAATTTGAAATCTTGTTTTTACTTCTCCTTTGATTACTAGTTAAGTTAAATATGTTTTTATATCCATATTATAGCTTGTATTTCCTTTTAATGCTTCCAGCTTTACTGTAATAACATTGCTACACCTAAAGCATAACTGTAGGAAATTCTTTTTGAGGGGGAGGGACATGAATTGGGAGGGAGAATATTTTAAAGAAGCAGATATAATTATCAAGTTATTTCCATATTTTATTATAAAAACTTGAAAAATGGTGTGGCATTACATGGTATTTGCAGAGCTATGAAGCAGTAGCTGTTTTCTTCAGAAAAGTAATATAACAATAAATATGAATGACTTTTTCAAGAGCATTGGAAGACACAGGTGATAATAAATATACATCTTACAAGTAAATATACCAAAGTTTTTTCTAATAAACTGAGAGTTTTCAGCCAGAAAGTAACAGTTTCAGTCTTATTTTTTATATCTTTAAAAACCCAAATCTCAAAAAAAAAAAAAAAAAACAAACCCAAATCTCAAATTGACAAGATTTCTTCAACTTCTGTGATAATATAATTATCCTAAGCAGATTACTTATGAAATAATGTCTTTATTAAAGTGATATCTGTTGCCACCTAACAGCTTTGGGACACGTCCCTGAAACTACACGTCCTGTTTCAGTATCTGCCAACAGGCTATTGGTGATATTTGACTTGCGAACATGAGCCCGTTCTACAAGGCACTATGTGTGTGTGCTAAGTTGTTTCAGTCGTGTCCCACTGTTTGTGACCCTAGGAACTATAGCCTGCCAGGCTCCTCTGTCCATTGGATTCTCCAGGCAAGAATACTGGAGTGGGTTGCATGCCCTCCTCCAGGGGATCTTTATGACTGAGGGATTGAGCCTGCACCTCTTATATCTCTTACATTGGTAAGGTGGGTTCTTGACCACTGAGTCACCTGAGAAGTCCCATAAGGCACTGGACAGGCATACATTTCTGAATTTTATACAGTATATGTTTTCCCTCAATTAAACTTTTTCTTATAAAACATTTATTAAAATAAAAATAGATAAATTGCTTTTCATGTTTTTGCTTAAGTTGCTTTAGTTGTGTCCGATTCTTTGCAACTCCATGGACTGCAGCCCATCAGGCTCCTCTGTCCATGGGACTCTCCAGGCAAGAATATAGAAGTGAGTTGCATGCCCTCCTCCAGGGGATCTTCCCAACCCAGGGATTGAACCCAGGTCTCATATCTCCTGCCTTGGCAGCAGGTTCTTTACCACTAGTGCCACCTGGGAAGCCCAGATAAATTGCTACATTTTATCATTTCCACAGTATATCAAAAGAGGGACACAGTTTAGAGCAAGATTTAAATAAACACAATTTTCTAGAAGCTATACCTTTAGTAATAAACTATCCTAATCTACTTTATTTAATCCCAGTTTGTTTATTTTAGAAAACAAGCTTTTTCCTTTCATCTATGATGCTTCAGGTTTTGAAATGTGGATTGTGTTCAGTTTCCTAGGAGTAGCACTCATCTTAATAACTTAATCCTGTGATGTGAGATCGGCCTTGCTTTCCCATTGCTATTCATATTGCACTACATAGTCTATTTTCTTGTACAAAGGAAAACTTGTCTTTTTTCCAATTATTTTTTTACCTACTTTTCACTGTAAACAAAAAAAAAAGACAACAAAATATCATGACAACTTAAAAAATGGTTTTCACAAAACCATATTTTCCAACATTTTTGTTACTCTCCTATTAGTTTATGTATCAAAATGTGTAGTCTGTGATTCAAAACATGCGAAAAAGAAATGCTGCTACTCATTGCCATGACTAATGTTCAAGCCCTCCATCCTGTTGGGTATAAGTAAATACAAACCTAAACCTGGTAATTAAAAGAATCCCAAACTTCTGCATTTAAACAGTCTTCTGGAAAATATTCAGTTAATTTAAAGGTAAGTTTCTTCATAGTGGTATTTCTCTTTTTTCAGTCCTTTTTCTCAAGATGATGTCTGGGTTTATGGAAAAGCTTCTGCATTCTCCTTGCAAAGAGAAAGCTGGTCTACATGTTGTCCTTCATATCTTTGCTGGTCTATGATGTGACAAAGGCAGTCTGGTTTCTTTAGTTAGTAGCCATATGGCACTAGTGCCCACTGAATTGTTGTTAATACTGCTTTTTTTTTTTTGGTGTGTGGTGGGGATTGGGGTGGCACTCAGTAATGCCATTACTGAAATTTATGGCTTATAAATGTCAAAGATAAATCTATCTCAGTTTCCATTGGTCTATCAGCTTTACCTCACTTCTATTGATTCTAAAGAATCTCTGGTTAACTTCCTTTCATCTGCCTCTAGCCTCACTATGGTGGTCTCATTGAACATCTATTGCTTCTCAATTCAGCTACTTTCTTGTGCCTCCTGCCTTCATAAGGGAACATCTAGATTCCTCCCCACCACCCTTTCCACTCTCCTTCAGTATGCCTTTCAGCCCTTTCTCCCTGTAGAAGCTACCCTGGTGTCGATGTAAGCCCACCTGTGAGGTTTTTCCAGGACTTCCCTCTGATTAAACACTTCTAGGACAGCAATTTTTTTTTTTTTTTTGACAGCAATTTTTAGAGGACATCCTAGAAACATCTTAGTTGGCTTCATGTGGTCACCATCATTCTGATCTGAGGTATTTTCTTCAGAGGTCTGTCATTTTCCTGAGCTACATCTGAAACATCTAGTACAGGGAATTTTTTCAAACCTTCCCTCTTACCTTTTGCAACTTCTTTAGGGGAAAGCCAGGACACATAATTAGGATTCTTGCCTCCTCCCCTTGAATTCTCTCAGAATCCCTATCAGGACCACATCTTTCGCTTTGTTTTGTTGAAGTTGAGCTTTCCCTACTTTTTTTTTCTTTCTATATATGCTAAAGCATATTTTCATATCTTCAAGATTTAATTTGTATAAGTAAGTAGCTCTTGGAATTTAGAAAGCCACTTTCTTTTGCCACAAATCCTTATTCATAAACTTTTGTCTCACTACACACTGATAAAAAAAAAAAGAACAACAGCCTTCCTAGAACACTGATTTTTTTTCCTCTTTGTATCCCTTCTTTAATAATCCAAATCCTGCCTCAGATAATGAATGCCTCTGGCTGAATGGGGGAGGGTCAATTAATTTATTTCAAAAAGTCTTATCCTTGTTACAGCTGAATTGATGATATTGATAAATTACTCTTATCTTCCAGTTGTTTCCAAATTCATTTCTTAGAGGAACCATTCCTTTTCTCCAGAACCTACTTTTTAAAAAGCACAGTGTTTTAAACAAAGATACACTATAGTTTATCTTCAGCTGCACAAGAGTTACTATGTTGTACTATACATAAAGATTTCAATAAATAAACTTTTTTAAAAATTTCAATCCAATTCAATAAGAATCAGTTAATGTTTTTTTAACCAGCCTATAACTGTGCCCTGTATAGGAAAGAAAGGTTTACAAAAGGACAATATAAGATTTGAACTTTTCAAACGTAAACAGTATAATTTAATATGTCAAATATATTAAGAGAATGAGAGGATGTATACATGAAATAATCAGAATACTGTACAATGCAAGACTTGGAGTAATTGTGTCCATGTATGTGCACTGTTTATAATAGGTATTTAATAGATATTTGTTGTTCTTTTTTATGCATTTTATAGACAGTACAGTGTAGTTTATCTGGGCATCTTGAAACTACTGTGAGTTAGAGAAGATATCAAGGAGGAAGTATGATGGACTAGAGTTCACATTTTGGGTAGAATCTGGAAATGTGTTAATGAGGAAATAATCTATTCCAGGCATGAAGAAAACAACATGGGGAACAACTTGGAAAACAATTGTGGGCTCAGAAGATAATTTTGTTATGTTAAGCTTTAAACTGGCTGAACAACACAAGTAATTCTAGAAAAATGTGTTTTTTTCAGATATTTGTTCTTGGCATTGTCTCCCTCTTTCTCGCTACCCCCATATTTTTCCTAAAGCAAATGCTTTGTCATATTCTTCCTCTTCATGGGATTGATGTTGGCCTATTCCACTGCTTCTGTTTGCTTGGTCACACTATCCATGAGAGTCTCTCCTCTCCCAAGTGGTCTGACTAAGTGAGGCTCATAGCATGTATTGGGCAGCCCAAGGGCAGCCCCAGTGGGGCTCACAAGCCCTTAACTTTGGACTAAAGCCGTTTTTGCTACTAGTGAGTCTTATGAGAGCTTTTTTTTTCTTCTAATGTTGCAGCTAAATTTCCATTGAAATAATAATAGCTCAAGAAAAGAAAAACAAGAGGCTACCCTTTCATTTTTTCTCATTCCTTTTGCTGTCAAATACATTAAGAGAATGAGAAGATATACACTGCTCAAACTCTCTCAACCTACAAGTCTGCTGAAACTGCATCCTTCAGGGTCCTAGTGGCCTAAAGAGATTCATCTAAAAGACTTTCATGAAGACTTTTAGTTCAATTTAATCATCCTTGACCTCACTGCCACCCTTGGCACCTTAGCCAAACCCTCTTAAGATGTGTTTTCTTGGTTTCTAGAATGGAACACTCTTCTGATTTGCCTCCTACCTCTCCAGACTATTCTTCTCCTGCCTCCTCTTGTTCCCCAAATCAGATATTTTCTCAGATCTGTCATTATTTCTAATTTTTCTCTCCCTGAATTCTCTACTAAAGTAATTTTATTTACCTTTACTATAATGTCTGTGCACAGGACTCCTATATATATATATATATATGTAAAACTGATTTTGTCACTGAACTACAATCCAGATTTCCAACTGTTTGCTAAATGTTACCATTTAGACCAATTTGCCAAAACAAGAGATGTAAGAGAAGCAGGTTCAAGTCCTGGGTTGGGGAGATCTCCTGGAGAAGGGTATGGATAGAGGAGCCTGGAGGGCTACAGTCCATAAAGTCACAAAGAATTAGACACAGCCGAAGTGACTTAGCATGCATGCATGCAATTTTGATACTCTCACTAATCCCTAGACAGATATTAAAAAGCAGAGTCATTACTGTGCTGGCAAAGGTCTGTATAGACAAAGCTATAGTTTTTCCAGTAGTCATGTATGGATATGACAATTGGATCATAAAGAAGGCTAAGCGCTGAAGAATTGATGCTTTTTTTTTTTTGAAAGTCGCTCAGACATGTCCGACTCTTTGTGACCCCATAGACTATAGTCCATGGAATTCTCCAGGCCAGAATAATGCAGTGGGTAGCCTTTCCCTTCTCCAGGGGATCTCCCCAACCCAGGGATCAAACCCAGGGCTCCTGCATTGCAGGCAGATTCTTTGCCAGCTGAGCCACCAGGGAAGCCCAGAATTGCTGCTTTTAAACTGTGGTGTTGGAGAAGACTCTTGAGAGTCCCTTAGATAGCAAGGAAATCAAACCAGTCAATCCCAAAGGAAATCTATCCTGAATATTCATTGGAAGGACTGATGTTGAAGCTGAAGCTCCAATACTTTGGCCACCTGGAGCAAAGACCTGACTCATTAGAAAAGACCCTGATGCTGGGAAAGATTGAAGGCAGGAGGAGAAGGGGACAACAGAGGGCAAGATGGTTGGATGGCGTCACCAACTCAGTGGAATAAGTTTGAGCAAGCTCCAGGAGATGATGAAGTATGGGGAAACCTGCAGTGCTGCAGTCTATGGGGTTGCAGAGTTGGGCACATTGAGTGACTGAACAACCACTAATCCCTGTAAATTCAATATGTGCAGGGTTGAGGTTCCCAGCTCCCTTCTCAGAGCTCCTCGACTTCACTCCTTCATGTCCATCACCGGCAGAGGTGTGCTAGATCTGACTCTTATCAGAATATGAGGGCTTACTGTGTGTGTCTCTTCCCAACACTGAGGTTGGCCATACTGGAAATATTTACACCACAGATAATGGCAAATGCTACAAATCAGGGCTTCATTGCCTTCTTCCTTCTTTCTTTCTCTTTTTATAGCTGATTGTTGAACATTTTCCAGCACACCATTTATTATCATAAGCCCCAGTAAACTGAGCTTAAAACTTGGAGGTAATTTTGGACTATTTTCTTCTCCTCAACTTCTAAGTCCATTCAACTACTCAGTCCTCTAATGTTTACACCACTCCAGACTTTATCCTTTCCACCGCTCCTGGCCAGGTTCTTACTAGGCCTTGCCTTATCTCTAACCAACTCAGGAAAATGCTGCTAAATTAATCTTCCTAAGGAACAGCTATGACCATGATCAAAACTTAGGTGATTGTCTTTGCTTACCAAAGTGAAGTCATTAATTTTCAGTCAAGATCAGCCATAGTCTGGTCTCTAGTTCCACTTTAGCCTGTCTCTCAATGTTCCTGTCACGTAACTCAGTATCCTGACCTCTTAGCTTACACTTGCTTCTTAAGTACCTGGGAAAACCTGGAGGACAGATTATCTGATTGATCAAATGTGAAGGCATTTTTGATTCTGTGCATATTTTTTTATCCTGGATTCTTCCTTTGCCATTTCCACAAGCCTACATCTTACCTATAAGTTAAGGCTCAGACCAATGACCATTTCTCCAGTCTAAATGATCTTTTTTCATCATCTGAGAGCCCAATATCAGAACATTTTACTTCTACAGTCACATGATCATTATTATTCTTTGCCTTTTTTTAAGATTTCTGGTGAACATACTATATTCTCAGTATATAAAAGTGAGCAGGACCATGATGAGTTTCTTCTTGAGTCTAATGAGCATACAACCAAACTGTGCTGAAATGAATTAATATAAACAAGAACATCTAGGATTTATATAGCGTATTTTCTCTCATAGATTTGTAGTATTTCTTTTATTTTTCATAATATTATAATGAAGGGAAAAAAAACAGAAATTTTATCTTATTTGTACTATTACTCACTGGGAAATTGAGAGCTACTACTGAGATGAAGTTTATGTATGAGACTTCAGATTTCCCACTTTTCCAACATTATTTCCTAGCATGCACACCTTTGCTCTTTAAATTCTAGGTAGAGTTTATATGATTGGATGATTGATTAATATCTCTCTTTCCTGAATGTAAAAAGAAGGATAACTGGGATACTAAGCAATAATATCATAAGCTCTATGAGGATAGAGACCGAGTCTGTTTTATTCTCCAGAATCATATCAGCACCCAGTTTGGTTCAACATTATTCTGCTAAATCAACAAACTGCACTGCCTGTGTTTTTTCAACACCATAGGTAGAAAGATAAATATAGTTCTTAGTATTATTTTACAAAAGTTTATTTTCCAAAGTATTTTTTTTTTCAAGCTACAAAATCACTGTGTTGTAGATTAAGGACTTTCCCCCTAGGGTTTTATTGGTTTATTTATTTACTGAGTTTGACTATAGCTTGGCAGATAGTATCAGTAACCGAGCACAGAGAAAGAGTAATTGGGCGCTGTTTTAAAATTTACAGATGGTCTCTTACAGCTGTAATACTTTAACATGGGCAGTGTGAGTAACATCTCTAAATATTTTTTATCCTTTTTATCTGTTAGATGATGTCTGTCAACCTTAAGTGCATAAGGTTAGAGTTAATGATCATTGAGCATATTTATCTTGCTTCAAATATATTTACCTTGTTCTAATTCTAGAGAGTTTTTTTGTTTGTTTTTGCTTTATTTCTTAACATAAAACTGAGAGGTTTCTCCTTTGTTTTACTCTCTGATCTGGAAATGGCTCCACTAGCAAAAGCTAAATATCTCTTCAAAATGTATGTACACGGACTGGTTGACAATATAAATTGATAAACCATGTGAGTAGCTATTGCAATCTAAAGAATATCACCATAGGCCAAGGTCTAAAATGAGAAAAAGACATTTCTGAATCCTATGAAGGCAATAGATAACATGTCAGGCTTAAACAAAGTTGGTGACCCAGCTATTAATATGCTATGTATACTAGTACATCTTATTTTGCTTCTCCATATCCTTCTCTCAATACAGCACATATTTTTGTCATATTAATATTTTATCTGCAGTTGATTGCCTTAATTATTTTATACCATGCTCCTCATAGCAATATTTATGATGGAATCCTTGGTCTACTAAACATACTTCTCTCATGGAAGGTTTTAATGTTCTTCATGCCTCTTGTACAACTAACTAGTATTAGATTTGGGTTTATGGACGCTTGCTTCAAGGTTCAGATTCAATAAACTTTTTTTTTTTTGGTATTTAGTATCAAAATGGACCATTAACCCATCTGAAAACCTATTTTAAGATAGGATTCTAAAATATGAATATAAAAATGAAAAGGCATTATCTTAGCCTAGTCTCCTCCATTTCTGTCTCTGGGTAGTATTTTCTCAGATCAGTGTAGTTGGTAGACTTGTTTAAGCTACTCAACGCAAATTAGCCTAGTAATTTCCTTTGTAATAAAAGTCTGTTCTTACTCACCTCATCTGTAGTTGAGTATTATTCAGGCTGTTGCTTTGAGCTCCCATTAAAGACAGAGGAGTCAAAAGAGTGGTAGATATAATCCACAGTCATCTACTTCAGGAATAGGTTTTAAATGATTCTTTTTTCTTCACATTAGTTTTTCTTAAATTGGATGAAACATTGGTTGTTATTTTGAAAGAGCTGTACTCTACATTTTCAAAATAAAGTTCTTGGAAAATAGTAAATAATTAAAACTTCCACCACTTATGGCCAATGACCAACACTACCTAATTGTTACACCAATAAAGGAATAACATGTAAATTTATAAATGATATGAATTATATTTTCATTGCAAGAAAGTGGTTGTAAATTAAACAAGTCCTTTGGCTTTCTTAATAATGATAATAATAATCGCCATAATAATAGACATCATTTATTGAATGCTACCTATCTGCCAAACTCTTAATGTAACTTAACACTAATCCTCATAACAACTCTAAATATGTATTATTCCTGTTCTGCAGGTAAGGAAATCAAAGCTAAGAAAGGTTATACAACTGGCTCAAAGCTTCATGTTGGACAGTTAGACTTAGAATATAGGACCATGTCTCCCTGGTTTCAGTGTCCATCCTCTTGAATATCTTTCTCTCCATCCTCAAGCCCCATATAGCTAGCTCCATCTATTTGGAAAATGTAAACTTCCTGGTAAGATTTATACACTTCCTAATGGACTTAATTCATAATATTTTTTCATAAGCAAGATTTTTCTTATCAATATGTTTAAATAGAACTCTAAATACTGATTTTTATGGATTTTATTTCAATCTTCCACATGGCGTAAAAGTATGTGTTGACTTCTGACTCACACCTCAACTCCCACAATCAACACTGATGACCTTCTCAGTCGGCTAGTTGCTACCTCAACCTATGTTCCTATGCTAGGAAGGACCTTTGCCTGGATGCCTCTGCCGAGCAGGAAGCTTCTCTACTTCATTTCTTATCTTCTGCATCTCTCACGATGTCTGGCACTAAATGAATGGGAGTTTTTTAGTTAGTTGCTTCTTTACATAGACCTAGAGTTCCTTGAATGTTAGGACCACCTCTAAGTCTTCTAAGGTGACTGCCTCAGTGCCTGGAAGGGTAGAGGCAGAGCCCACACCCACATGATAAACTGCACTGAAGTTAATGATTAGTTAATCATTCAATCAATTGACCAACTTCTTGAGCAGAAAGAAAGAGACAAAATAGAATAGCACCCTTCTGAAAAAGAATTAGAACAATAAACAAAAAGTCTAAGCATTGGCTGTTTTTCTTTTTTTTTTTTTGCTAGAATTCTTTTCATAATAATACAATTAATACCAATAATAATAATAGTTATCACTCAAGGACCCACTACATCCCAGAAGCTGTGTCAGATTTATATAAGTATTTATATAGTATTATCTCATTTAATTCTTAGAGGATATGGGTAATTTTTTTTTTTTTTTTTTCTGTTTTAGAGGTGAAGAGCTTGAAATTCAAAGTTACGGCTATGAAATGCAAAGATACAATTTGGACAGAGGTTTGTTTCCCTTTAGTTCACATGCTTTTCCAAAATGCCAAATATGGAATTTTTCCAGGAAAACAAGAGATTCCTACATCTTTTAAAATACCACTGATTTTTTCACATACTTTGTGTAAGTACATATTTACAGCAGATTAATGAGCTTTTATAAATTATTACACACTTAAAAACATACTCTGCCCTAAACAAAGTTATTTTTATAAAATTATCAAGTGTACATCCAAGAACTGGAAGCCAAATAAGGTAACCATTAGCCACATTGCTACTGTTAGGTTTGTTTTACGGAGATGTGTGTGTGTGTGTGAGTGTGTGTCTGTGTGTTACCCACCATATTAAGAGATCTCAATTGTTGAAATTGATAATTATTTTCCATTTATCTCCAGGGTTAAATAAAGAAGAAGTCCTCAAAATACATCATTTATATTGTAAGCTAGCTTATGCCCTATCTGATGAAAGACAAATTGAGAAACATTGCAATGTTGTATACAGGCCTCAATTTTGGGTGCTATTTATTAGAACTGCATGTAACCTTGTTATGCCATTATCCAAATAAATGATAGTATAGAAAAGTAGAATAAAATACTAATCATAGCTTGTTCTTTACCTAAGTTCACCCTGGAAGATGTTTCTTTCTATTTCTTATTACAACTTCTTAATTTAGTTTATGCTTATGTAATTATTTGTTTATTTCATAAAGAAATTTACCAGTAAAATCACTAATTTTTAAGAAGAAACCAAATGTATCTCAGAGACTCTGTCAATGTGTAATGTCTTCTAACACTGGCCAAAAATAGCAGTCGACTAATTTTGAAATAACTCTTTTCTCTGTAGAATTCTTGATGCTATTCTCATTTGCCTTCTTTTCTTGAATCCTCCACCTTCAAACTCCCACCCCGGAAAAAAAGAAAAACAGATTACAGTAAATTTTGGCAAGGAATTCAATTTGCATCATTTTCTTAGAAGTCACGTGCTTTGGATTTCCTCTTGTTTATGATATATTAAAATGCCTTCCAGATGTTTTTAATTATAAAAAAAAATCTTCAAGAAAGCAGAGTAATCCACAATAAAATTTCCTCTTTTTTTTAATGGCCAATAAATTAGTATATCCCAGCTTATCAAACTGCCCCATAATTCTGAGGATGACCTCTTTAAAGAAGGTCAGGCATTGAGTTAGACAGCTAGATTTGGGCAGATACAGAATTTTACCAAGAACACTTTCAGTTCCTGTTTTCAATTGAGGCTGCTCCCTGCCTGGGGCCTAGCCTGATGTAAAAGCCCATTGGCTGGAACTGCTTAAATGTCCCACACAAATATAAACACCTCCACAGTGTTGAGAAGATGAAAGGCACAGCTTATTGATATTGTATATGCTAACGTTTGGATGTGGGACAGAAAAGACAGCCTTTAACTGCTGGTATGTAGTGCTGAATCTGGGCTGCATGAAGAGGTTTTCATTTACGGATGTTGGATGTGTGCCCAGATTGCCATAGTAGAATTCAGGAAAAAGCACAGTAAAGAGAAGAACCACAGAATGGTTTGGGGAACATCCACATGAGGCAGAAGAACAAATACATCTGAAGACTGTTTCCAGAAATGAAAGGACTAACCACTGGGGAACAGTTGTGAGCCCCCCAAATCCCAACCTGGCCCTCTACTTGAAGGTAACTGTCTGTTCATCCTAATTTTCATTCAGAGTAATAGTAAGACTGTAATTCAGCGGAAAGGGAAAGAGAGAGCGGGCAGGGCAGGGCAGGAAGAAACCTTAGCTTGCTTTGCCTGTTGTTTTAAGCTTAACAAGGAAAATAAATGTGTTTTTCTTTTACTAATGTTACCAAAAGAGAAAGAGCTTTGTGGATTAGAGACATGGTGGCTTTTTAAAATGTATCTGCTAATTATCTCTCATGCGGGACAGACCAGGAAACTTTGAGGGCATAGAGATTTTGTGACTCACAATGTAAATTTAAATTTGAATGGGTCATTGATTCACTCACTTCATAGAACATTTTCTGATAATTAACTCTCTCATCACTCTACTTCACCCCTTCTCTTTGTTTGTAACTTTAGCATATTTGCCAAATATGTGTAAATGATAACGGCTTTGGAGAGGTAGTTCATCAAAATAGGTATCTGCAGGGACATGGTGCTTGAGGAAATGTTAAATAAAGAAAATCAGACACTGTGACATGTACAAACTAGTCACATAATCCATATTTATTGAACTCCCATGTTATACAAAGAAAAAAAAAAGAAAGGATCCTATAGAAGGGAAAAATTGAAAGAAGTTTCACTGAATAAGAGTGAGTGGATCAACAGGAAAGCTATGGGACTACCATGGAGGTCTTCCAGCTCAAAGATTAGGAGACTGGAATTTGCAGGAAAGAACAGGAGGACTGAATATATGTTTCAAAGGCAGAGAGGAAAATAAAAAAGATCACCAGTAAGTCAAGGACAGTTACCTGGCTACAGGCATTTAAGACTTGGGTTTTGTAGACATGCACAAAATAAATTCCAGATGGGGTCAAAATGTTATTATTTGTTTCTGCAGTCAAAATATGCCTATTAGTGATGAGCAGAAGATACCAGGACAAAGGAATACAATGTGGGATTATCGATTGACAGCAGCATTGTCTGTAGTGATAGCACTATAGTAAGAAAGGAAGGATGAAGGAAAGTATAACTAATGACCATTCTTTATAATTACTTGATGCAATTTGAGTTGAAAATTTAGAAGAATCTCTGCAACACTGTCGCATTTGAGAGAAGAACAGATCAACAGATGATACCATGCAAAATAGGGCAAATTAGGAAACGCCCATCCTCACTGAAATGATGAGGCTTTTGTAGTTACCAAATAGCATCAACCCAATGAATGGAGGTAAAGATTGAGGAGCTCAAGAACTGAGCTTAGTAAACATTTCATGGATTCTTTACCACTCTGCTACCTACCTGGGAAGCCCTTAGCAAACATTTACTTCTAACTTATTTCGAATTAGCCAGAAATATGCCTGATTCCCAGGTGTGCTGGTGGTAAAGAATCTGCCTGCCAATGCAGGAGATGCAAGAGACATGGGTTTGATTCCTGGATCAGGAAGGAAACAGCAAACCTGGAGTACGAAACCTCAAACCACTTCAATATTCTTGCCTGGAAAAATCCATGGACAGAGGAGCCTAGTGGACTATAGTCTACGGGGTCGCAAAGAGTCAGACATGACTGACCTACTGAACACACAATACGCACAGGCAGAAATATGGGAACTACTAAAGAAGCAAGGGTCATCGGTTACTGTGGGGCAAGAATTCTGTTAGCTATTCTAGCCAGATAATGCACTGGCTGATGTGGCTTCAACCAAATTTCATCTCTTTTAGATGTAGGAAGCCCACTCTAATCATTTGAACTTTCAACTTTAGGAGGAAACCAAGTGGAACAGTTAAAGAACAACTCCCAGCCCTTCCTCCTGCTAAATCAGAGCTGTACTCCACAGAGAGAAATAGCCCAGCCAGATCACTCTTTTTTTTTTTTTTTTATTAGTTGGAGGCTAATTACTTCACAACATTTCAGTGGGTTTTGTCATACATTGATATGAATCAGCCATAGATTTACACCTATTCCCCATCCCGATCCCCCCTCCCACCTCCCTCTCCACCCGATTCCTCTGGGTCTTCCCAGTGCACCAGGCCCGAGCACTTGTCTCATGCATCCCACCTGGGCTGGTGATCTGTTTCACCATAGATAGTATACATGCTGTTCTTTTGAAATATCCCACCCTCACATTCTCCCACAGAGTTCAAAAGTCTGTTTTGTATTTCTGTGTCTCTTTTTCTGTTTTGCATATAGGGTTATCGTTACCATCTTTCTAAATTCCATATATATGTGTTAGTATGCTGTAATGTTCTTTATCTTTCTGGCTTACTTCACTCTGTATAATGGGCTCCAGTTTCATCCATCTCATTAGAACTGATTCAAATGAATTCTTTTTAATGGCTGAGTAATATTCCATGGTGTATATGTACCACAGCTTCCTTATCCATTCATCTGCTGATGGGCATCTAGGTTGCTTCCATGTCCTGGCTATTATAAACAGTGCTGCGATGAACATTGGGGTGCACGTGTCTCTTTCAGATCTGGTTTCCTCAGTGTGTATGCCCAGAAGTGGGATTGCTGGGTCATATGGCAGTTCTATTTCCAGCTTTTTAAGAAATCTCCACACTGTTTTCCATAGCGGCTGTACTAGTTTGCATTCCCACCAACAGTGTAAGAGGGTTCCCTTTTCTCCACACCCTCTCCAGCATTTATTGCTTGTAGACTTTTGGATAGCAGCCATCCTGACTGGCGTGTAATGGTACCTCATTGTGGTTTTGATTTGCATTTCTCTGATAATGAGTGATGTTGAGCATCTTTTCATGTGTTTGTTAGCCATCTGTATGTCTTCTTTGGAGAAATGTCTGTTTAGTTCTTTGGCCCATTTTTTGATTGGGTCATTTATTTTTCTGGAATTGAGCTGCAGGAGTTGCTTGTATATTTTTGAGATTAATCCTTTGTCTGTTTCTTCATTTGCTATTATTTTCTCCCAATCTGAGGGCTGTCTTTTCACCTTACTTATAGTTTCCTTTGTAGTGCAAAAGCTTTTAAGTTTCATTAGGTCCCATTTGTTTAGTTTTGCTTTTATTTCCAATATTCTGGGAGGTGGGTCATAGAGGATCTTGCTGTGATTTATGTCGGAGAGTGTTTTGCCTATGTTCTCCTCTAGGAGTTTTATAGTTTCTGGTCTTACATTTAGATCTTTAATCCATTTTGAGTTTATTTTTGTGTATGGTGTTAGAAAGTGTTCTAGTTTCATTCTTTTACAAGTGGTTGACCAGTTTTCCCAGCACCACTTGTTAAAGAGGTTGTCTTTTTTCCATTGTATATCCTTGCCTCCTTTGTCAAAGATAAGGTGTCCATAGGTTCGTGGATTTATCTCTGGGCTTTCTATTCTGTTCCATTGATCTATATTTCTGTCTTTGTGCCAGTACCATACTGTCTTGATGACTGTGGCTTTGTAGTAGAGTCTGAAGTCAGGCAGGTTGATTCCTCCAGTTCCATTCTTCTTTCTCAAGATTACTTTGGCTATTCGAGGTTTTTTGTATTTCCATACAAATTGTGAAATTCTTTAGTCTAGTTCTGTGAAAAATACCGTTGGTAGCTTGATAGGGATTGCATTGAATCTATAGATTGCTTTGGGTAGAATAGCCATTTTGACAATATTGATTCTTCCAATCCATGAACACGGTATGTTTCTCCATCTGTTTGTGTCCTCTTTGATTTCTTTCATCAGTGTTTTATAATTTTCTATGTATAGGTCTTTTGTTTCTTTAGGTAGATATACTCCTAAGTATTTTATTCTTTTTGTTGCAATGGTGAGTGGTATTGTTTCCTTAATTTCTCTTTCTGTTTTTTCATTGTCAGTATATAGGAATGCAAGGGATTTCTGTGTGTGAATTTTATATCTTGCAACTTTACTATATTCATTGATTAGCTCTAGTAATTTTCTGGTAGAGTCTTTAGGGTTTTCTATGTAGAGGATCATGTCATCTGCAAACAGTGAGAGTTTCACTTCTTCTTTTCCTATCTGGATTCCTTTTACTTCTTTTTCTGCTCTGATTGCTGTGGCCAAAACTTCCAACACTATGTTGAATAGTAGTGGTGAGAGTGGGCACCCTTGTCTTGTTCCTGATTTCAGGGGAAATGCTTTCAATTTTTCACCATTGAGGGTGATGCTTGCTGTGAGTTTGTCATATATAGCTTTTATTATGTTGAGGTATGTTCCTTCTACTCCTGCTTTTTGGAGAGTTTTAATCATAAATGAGTGTTGAATTTTGTCAAAGGTTTTCTCTGCATCTATTGAGATAATCATATGGTTTTTATCTTTCAATTTGTTAATGTGGTGTATTACATTGATTGATTTGCGGATATTAAAGAATCCTTGCATTCCTGGGATAAAGCCCACTTGGTCATGGTGTATGATTTTTTTAATATGTTGTTGGATTCTGTTTGCTAGAATTTTGTTAAGGATTTTTGCATCTATGTTCATCAGTGATATTGGCCTGTAGTTTTCTTTTTTTGTGGCATCTTTGTCTATACTCATATCAGATAAAATAGACTTTCAAATAAAGGATGTGAAAAGAGACAAAGAAGGACACTACATAATGATCAAAGGATCAATCCAAGAAGAAGATATAACAATTATAAATATATATGCACCCAACATAGGAGCACCGCAATATGTACAGCAAACACTAATGAGTATGAAAGAGGAAATTAATAGTAACACAATAATAGTGGGAGACTTTAATACCCCACTCACAACTATGGATAGATCAACTAAACAGAAAATTAACAAGGAAACACAAACCTTAAATGACACAATGGACCAGCTAGACCTAATTGATATCTATAGGACATTTCACCCCAAAACAATCAACTTCACCTTTTTCTCAAGTGCACACGGAACCTTCTCCAGAATAGATCACATCCTGGGCCATAAATCTGGTCTTGGAAAATTCAAAAAAATTGAAATCATTCCAGTCATCTTTTCTGACCACAGTGCAGTAAGATTAGATCTCAATTACAGGAAAAAATTTGTTAAAAATTCAAACATATGGAGGCTAAATAACACGCTTCTGAATAACCAACAAATCATAGAAGAAAATCAAAAAAGAAATCAAAATATGTATAGAAATGAATGAAAATGAAAACACAACAACCCAAAACCTATGGGACACTGTAAAAGCAGTGCTAAGGGGAAGGTTCATAGCATTACAGGCTTACATCAAGAAACAAGAATAAAACCAAATAAATAACCTAACTCTACACCTAAAGCAATTAGAGAAGGAAGAAATGAAGAACCCCAGGGTTAGCAGAAGGAAAGAAATCTTAAAAATCAGGGCAGAAATAAATGCAAAAGAAACTAAAGAGACCATAGCAAAAATCAACAAAGCTAAAAGCTGGTTTTTTGAAAAAATAAACAAAATTGACAAACCATTAGCAAGACTCATTAAGAAACAAAGAGAGAAGAACCAAATTAACAAAATTAGAAATGAAAATGGAGAGATCACAACAGACAACACTGAAATACAAAGGATCATAAGAGACTACTACCAGCAGCTCTATGCCAATAAAATGGACAACTTGGATGAAATGGACAAATTCTTAGAAAAGTATAACTTTCCAAAACTGAACCAGGAAGAAATAGAAGATCTTAACAGACCCATCACAAGCAAGGAAATCGAAACTGTAATCAAAAATCTTCCAGCAAACAAAAGCCCAGGACCAGATGGCTTCACAGCTGAATTATACCAAAAATTTAGAGAAGAGCTAACACCTATCTTACTCAAACTCTTCCAGAAAATTGCAGATGAAGGTAAGCTTCCAAACTCATTCTATGAGGCCACCATCACCCTAATTCCAAAACCAGATCACTCTTGTGTACAAACAGTATTCCTCGTGTTTCCCAGTGCATGGTCCTTGCCCTAGGTAAGTTTATTGTTTTGCATTCCAGGTATGTTCTACTCAGAAATAACCTGATAATAACCTTTGCTATCTCTTTCTTCTCTTCTCCCTTCCTCTCCACCTTGCTCTCTCCATTCTAGGTGCACTGGTTTTCTTACCACTCATGGAATGCACCAAGAATACTGTTATTTTTAGATTCTCTTTGTCTATATATTCTTATCTTAGATATCTGCATGGCTCAAACTCTTTCTTCCTTGGATATCTGTTAAAATGGGTTCAGGATAGCTCCACTCCCTACCCCCGATCTTGTTCATGCTTCTTTATTTGTCTTTAGATAATTTATCACCACGAGACAAACTACACAATTTTTAGGCTTTTTGTTTGTTTCTGCCACTTGAATGTAAACTCCATGAAAGCAGGATATTTGTCTTTTGTTCATTATTAGTCTCCTAAGCCTCAAACTGTGGCTGGCTCTTAGTAGGTACTCAATGAATATTTGTTGACTATATGAATAAGTACCCAAGGAAAAGTGCAAAATGCATTTGGACCACAGTGGTGAAAGGCAGTATCAGATGACTCATAATTAAGTATCTTTCAAACTGCCTTTTTGTACATTCACACACACACAATAGTCTTTTAATTCTTATAAATCATCAGCTAGTTTCTAAAATAGAGGATACTCAGTTAAAGTTGAAGTTTAGATAGGCAATGAATATTTTTATTATAAGTAAATTGCTTGCATTTTTTAGGGAAAAATTATACCAACTTTTTCTTTATTATTTATCTGAAATTTAAATGTAACTAGGCACTCTATATTTTATCTGGTAAGCTTATGCTGTAGGGAGCAACATAATGAAAGAGAGTTGTGTGAGATTCTTCAGAATTTACATAACTAATGTAAGACATACCAATCAGGGGGATGGCATACCATAATTCATACATACATCTCTGGCCTTCATAGTTTTGGGGCAGATTAAGGGTACTGATCTTATAGCTACACCACTCAGGGAGGTTCATTTATTTTTTTCACTTAAAAATCATTCTTGACCAATTATTTTGTAGTTTTTGAGAATCCTAAAATGTATTTAATGTTGGTGTTGCTTTTTTGCTAACCACATTCTCTCCAAAATTTCACAGAGGTCTTTGTTCTAAGTGATTCACAATGCATTATGGTGGCTCTTTGGCTTTCTTGCTATCTTCTTATCAAATCTAACTTCTAATTCAAAGTTATTTATCTGGGGCATATTTCTTTAGTACTGATTATTAGCATTAATGTGGACAAGTGACTGGATTGACTTTTAATAGGCTGTAATTTTAAAATGATAATTGTATTGAAATTAAAATAACTACAAAATAGTAAAATGATTTAAGATAAATAGAAGCATGGCTTAAATGATCCTGACAAAATAAGAATGTTTAGAAGCTAAAGAGATGCTTTCATAAGGCTTAAATGTAAAACTATGAAGTTGTAAGATTCTTAATAACTTTTTAAAATTATAAATTAATTTTTAAAAAATTATTTCAAATTGTGTGCACAAAGTGTTATTAATATTTTAAGTCACACTATTTCAAAATGCCTACTTTAAAGATTCACAGAAGTGCAGTGGCCTTGTATAGGACTGTCTCTGACCTCAGAGGCTTAGAAGTACTTTGAGAGGTAGTATGAAAAGAAGTCAAACAATCACAAGAAAATTGCTCACTGTGCTGTCAAGTTTGAAAACCAAAAAACTCGAAGAATGCAGGAGTCATCATGGGATGGAACAGTTGGAAAGCTTCACTGGGAAACGGGGGTTTAATTTGTGCCTTGTAGGATGGACTGAGGGACTTCCCAGGTGGTGCCATTGGTAAAGAACCTGCCTGCCAATGGAGAAGATCTGAGGCCCAAGTTCAAACCCCGGATCAGAAAGATCCCCTGGAGGAGGGCATGGCAACCCACTACAGTATTCTTGCTTAGAGAAGAATCTCATGGACAGAGGAGTCTGTTGGGCTACAGTCCGTAGGGTCGCACAGTGTTGGACATGACTAAAGCAACTTAGAATGCACACACAGGATGGGCTGGGAATGTATTCTTGGAGAGGAAGATGAATGTAAGGTCAAGGAATAAGCAGTATGCACAAAACTTTGAAGAGGAAAATAAGAATAAAAGTTGGAAGAGCCAGAGAACAAGGAAAAAATGGAATACTTCTATTAGGAATTGCTGGGACATGATCAGGAATAAGAAACATTAGTCATATTAGTCAGAATCTTAGGGGCCATAACACAGAATTTAAACTTAGTGTCCTGGCATATACAACCATCGTATATATGCCCATGGCAAAAGTCAGCTCAGCAAAACTGGCTCAGGATATGTATATACCCTCCCACCCAAACTCGGAGGACAGTAATTGGCATTTTCATTTTTTGAGCGTATCTTTAAGGAAAGTTGTCTTCCTTTACAGATTTTCTAGCTTGCAGAGTTATTTCTACTCAGAATGAAGCTCCACGAACTTCTGTCTGTGGGTACAAATCAATACTTAGGTTTCTGAGAATTTCAAGTGGGTCGGTGGCTTTGTGGCCAGAAGGAAAGTCTAGTTTGATCCCGCATCCTCAGCACAGGCAGGTCCCCCATTGGACAGCCACAGGGGTTCAGCCGATGCCACAGTCCTCAGATCAGGCACCAAGATTATTTTCCAAGTGCTAATCTAAGACCAGGCACACTGTTCAAAGAGATGTCACTTCTGTGCCATTCTCCCCAATGGAAGACAGAGGCATTTTTGTGAGATATATTTTTGCCAGCTCTTCCATCAGAGAATATTTATTTGTTCATTAATTTATTTTATGAACATTGTACAAGTTACACAGTACAGTACCTTCTGATCATTTATTGCCCAGATTTACACTCTGTGACTTGATAGAAAGTGCAGCTCCGGAATGGAGCTCTCTCACTCCCCGTGTAAGCAGTTGTGCTGCGAGTCACAGGATAAAGACATTCTTTTTGGACACTGTAATTAGCACTTGTCTTATTTATACATCTCCTTTAACACTGTGTCCCTTTTAAAAATATTTTATTTCAAAATGGCTTGCAAGGAAATAGCTTGGCATGGATAAGAAAAAAAAAAGAAGAAGAAACAACAAACCACTGATAAATCCATCTTTAAAAACCACAGTACAGAAATTACAAGAGTAAGTTAACATTTTATGTCTTAATCTCCTAGCACCATTGTTCACGCTTACTGTTTCTTGCAGAATATTCAAAAGGTATTTTTTCCCAGTAGACCAACTCTTTTTTGTTCACACCTTGGAAATGTTTTGCTTGTATTAAATAGCACTATTATGTTCTCAGGCACCTATATTTTGTAGGCCCAGCCTTAGTAAAGTGACTGGTCTATATGGTTTTCCTCTTCTATTATTTATTTTATCTCCTCCAACTCTTCTTTCAAACAATTAATAGTTACCAAAAGATTTATTAAATTCCTCACCAAAGTTTCCCTACTAAATGCAAAGTGGGATTCTGCCTCTAGCAGAGCAAGATGCAGTCACTCAACAGTCCAAAGATTTCTTTTCTTAATTCTTAAATGTTTCCCTTCCTCCATCCCTTGTGAGATAGGTGAGAAAAGCAATTGCCCCCACCACTTAATGCATCACAACTCAGAAACTCACTCCATCCTTGTAATTTTGAATCCCAGCCCAGCTGGCGGTTCCTGGATTTCAGACTCTGAATATGAGTTCAGCACTTTTAAATCAATCACTCTGAACAGTATTTCTGTCAAATGGAAATCTTTTCTTCTTTGGCAGAAAGACTTTCCTGATTTCGACTGCAGCCCTGGAGAACTGAACAGTCTCATAAATGAAACCAGGATGTAGGAGAAAAATTAAACTTGATATAATTTTCTAACGTTGTCATTGGAAGAGTCTTGTTCCATATACTGTTCAGTAAGATGAAGGCACCTCTGTAGCCTGTAAGATTTTTCAAACAGTTCCCTCATTCCTGGCAAATGGGTTACTACAGTTTGAGTAGCAAGGGGTTACTTGGAATAGGTGGAAATAGAAGGAGAAATGAAATACTCCTTGGGTTCCATTTCCCTAACTTAAAATTCTCCTTTCAATTATTAAAACACTTTTAGAATTAGTTGTTTCATAAATTTTGCTTGTTATTGCTCTTAGCAGGTTACATCCTCCTCTGAATGTCCTGTTGGTAGTGGTGGGATTGATGAGACAATATGGAATCCTCTTGGCTTAGCTATTTTTGTAGCTGCAAAAATAATACCTCTTCCTCCATTTTCCTTGGACAAGCTTTAATATCAAGCCTTAAAAATAAAGAAAAAATGTCAAAGCTCTGAAAATGATATAAAAGCCCAAATCTCTTTGGAGCCTTAAATAATAAAAAAAAGTTTATAAATTTTACTTTTCATAGAGTGCTATTCTTGACTCTTCACATATACCTTCTGTGACTACATGATCCATTGGGCCCAAGCATCAGGGTAATACAGAAATTAATGCTCCCTATATGCTCAACCTTCTACTATGCTCTTTATTTTATGTATACATGGATCTCCTATTATATAAAATAATGTAAAATATACACAGAAAGAGAGACTATAAGATTTATTAAGAAACATCCATGGAGAGGTGCTAATTTTTAACACCAAATTACGTAGAAGGAAACTTATAAATGTCATTCCCTGCCAGTTTTTATACAATGACTATGTTTCCTATAGGTTAATTTGCTCACAGTCCCCTAAATTTTCATATAATCCCTTAGATACTTTGAAATTATTGTATCTATAGACAACCATTGATTTATGGACATTAAATAAGAGATTTTTGAGCTCTCAGTCACATTGGAGTTGGTAGTTACAAAGAACTGTGAATAGCGAATAAAAAAGATTTAAACACAAAGTGAACATAGCTGACAAATTTATGGGAATAATTTGGAAATTATTATAAGTACATTCATTCATTCAATATTTATTCAACACATATTTATTGTTTACTATTATTGAATATTGAGTGCCAGGTACTATGTTAGCTATTGAAATTCAGTGGTAAGAAACAGAGACTTGGTTCTTGACTTCATGAGTTCAGGACACTGGTCTCTGAAGCAGGAAGGCAAAGTTCTTGAATCCTTTAAAGAAATGTTGCTGGACTCCATTACTATAGAATTCTGAGAGCACAGCAATAAGAAAGGATCTCTAAGGAGCGGCCATGTAAGAGGTGTACTTCAAGTGAACGGCTAAGAAAATTATACAAAGTTTAAGATAAACAGCAACTTGAGGATCAAATATCCCAGGCTCATTACCCAAATGAAACCCATGTTTATATTTACACCAGTGGTCAATGGCTGAGTGGAGTCCAGGACCCACCTCTCTCTTTTATTTTTTCAGAACCCATATCGCTTGACATCCAGGAAAATACTTATCAAATGAGTGCTCTTTGAATATTTTTATAATAAAATTCCACTTTTGAGTGTGTAAGAAAGAAAGTGTTATGCATTGAATTGTGCCGCCTAATTCATATGCTGAAGTCTTCATCTTCTGTACCTTAGAATGTGACCTTATTTGGAAAAGGAGTCATGTTAGATGTAATTAGTTAAATTAAGATAATGCCTGGCTGGCATAGGATGGGTCCCTAATCCAATATGGCTGGTATCCTTGGATAAAGAAGAAATTTGAAATCTGACATATGTGTACACACAGGGAGAATCCCATGTAAAAATAGGAGTTACACTGTCAAAAACCAAGGAACTACCAGAAGCTAAGAAACAGGCCTGAGACAGATCCTTCCCTAGTGCCTTCAGAAGAAGCAGGAATCTGTTGACACTTTGATCTCAGATTTATAGCCTCCAAAACTGAGATAACAAATTTCTGTTGGTTAAGTCATAATTTGTGATACTTTCTTACATAAATTCTAGGAAACTAATACAGAGGGCAGTTCCATTTGAGGTTTACTCAGTTTGCTTTTTCATTCATTTACTTATTCATAAAATAAATATTTATTGAGTACCTGCTATGTGCCAAGGAATGCACAAATCATTGGGAACACAAAGATGAATAATACCCAATCACTATCCTCAAAGTATTAAATAATTATATTGCTGGGTTCCTCCCACCCCAGTCCGGGGTCCACCTCTATCTGTGTGGTTCTTTCCCAGTAAGTATGATTTATTCCTCCAATTGACCCTGAAAGACTAGATTCCACTTCTATCTTGGGCCCAGCCTCTTCACTGGAAATATATGAAACTGTTGCTTCCCAGAAGTAGTATCTCTCTCCAACCAGTGAGTCATGGACCAGGGTGGAATCCAGGCCAGTGACAGTCCCTTAGTGTGCTGTTAAACCAAGCATCTCACATGTCCCCACCAGAGGAGCACAGGGAGGCAGGCGCTGAGTCCCTGTCATGCTTTATCAGGGCTATAAAGTGAGTATTTAAAATTTTAAAGTTTTCAAATGAAATATACAAAAGTGGATTATTTAGCAGTTTATCAACTTTACCCTTCTGTGGCACAGGGAACAGACAATAAAATTGTTCAAAGGAGGCTTCAAAGCTACTTTCTGCCATTTTATTGCAACTTTAAAGAGGACTGAAAACAAAGCCCCTGGTAGGCCCCTGGCTGGCTCTGTGCTACCACTCCTGAGAGCGCCTGTGTATTCCTGCAGCTGATGCCGCTGGAGTCAGGCCCTCTCTGCCCTCACTGGGACCACACGGCCATGGCTTCCAGAGCGGTGTCTGTGACAACCAGAAACCAGAGGAACTGCAGGAACTCTGGCCCACCGAACAAACAGTGGAGCAAGTTGCCATGCAGTTGTCCCTGCTTCACAATTACCTGTTCCCTACCTCCATTTCCCAGTGACTGTCTGACCCAAAGGTCCCTGTCCCAACTGACATAGCAGCCACTTTCACGCAGAGGACAGTAAGAACAAATTCAAAAGGAACACAAAATTATAAGGTTATATCCCTTCAGTATTTTCTCTCTCTGAGTATGTTAGGAGTCTCACATATACACTTACAGGAAAGGAGGGAAACAAAGCGTATTTCTCCTGAATTTTGAGGAACAGCCATACTATTTATGGGCTTCCCAGGTGGAGCTAGTGGTAAAGAACCTGCCTGCCAATGTAGGAGATATAAAAAGATGTGAGTTTGATCCCTGGAGGGAGAAGATCCCCTGGAGGAGGACATGGCTTCCCACTCCAGTATTCTTGCCTGGAGAATTCCATGGACAGAGGAGCCTGGCAGGCTGCAGTCCATAGCATTGCAAAGAGTCAGACATGACTGAAGCAAGTGAGCAAGTGGCGCTATTTATGCTTCTAGAAATCTCACTGGGAAAAGCCTGAAAGATGAACTTTTAAGTAAATTTATGAGGGTCTTATTATCCATGGTGTTAGTACAGTTGCTATTTTTTACCTGAGGCCAACTCCCTTTAAATCTCACCTTTTTTATCTAGAAAAATAAAATATAGGCTCATAACGTCCAGAGTATCTTTTAGATGGCAGAAAAGGAGCCAAGAGGTCTAGTGCACCCCAGATCTCTTTGGGCCTCTTGGCCCTTCTTTATTTTTGTTTTATTGTCTCTTCTCAGCTGCAAGAGAGCATAACGGGAAGCTGAAATATTTTCCCCCATGGGTTTATAGAGGACTTCCTGGAATTAAGTGTCTGCCACAGTGGGTACCATCCTCTCACCTACCAGTCTACATACAGCAATGGGAGCATCTACAGCCGTACCTAGAAAGTAGGTGACCCCAAGTACAATGCAGAGAAAAATCCAGTTTCCAGAAAATGGCTGCGATCACATAAAGGAAAGAAAATTAAGGGAGAGATTATTGTTACAGTTATGGAGTCATTCATTTATTTACTTATCCAAAAGTATTTATTGAGCACCTACTATGTGTTGGGTTTATATTACTTTAGGGATGGTATAATGTTGCACAAAAACAAGCATACTTATCATCTCCACAGGTATCACAGTTTGATGAGAAGGAGGCATCCATCAAATAATGATGTAAATAAATTAATTAAAAGCACAAATATAACTTCTGTGAAGGGTAATTATGAGTGATATGTGGGCATAAAATGAGCCAGTTTTACCTAGTCTGGGTAGAGGTAGTGGTGAGAGGGTCTCAAAGAAGCTTGCCTGAGAAAGTAATTATTGAACAAAGGTTTAAAGAAATGGTAGGAATCAATTACACAGCTAGATTGGAGGTGGGGATGGGAATGGAGTCGGGACCATTCCAGGCAGAGTGTAGGAAGAAGTCAAACATCCTGTGCCAAAGGAAGAAGGGCACATTTAAAGAACTTACCTGAACACCTGGAGAGAAAGGTGTGAAATGAAGCTGGGGTAGTTGGTAGGAGGCAGCCAGTCCATGCAGGGCTTGGCAGGCCCTACTAAAGCCTTGGAAGTGATCCAAAGAGCAACGCAGTGCCACTGAAAGGTTTAAAACACAGAGAGTAACATGAGGAGAAAACCATTGTTCTTGCTAAGATCAGGTGGAATTAGCTGCAACCTACAAAAATTTCATGCTACTCCGAGCCCGGAGACACATCTCTAGAAATCCAAAATAATCCCAGTTTACCACGGGAATCCTAAAGGCTCAAACTAATTTTATTTTCTTGAACATTGATTGGATAACTTTATATTTTCCAATAAAGGAGATGGCAAATAGCTATTTAGAAATGCAGCAATTTGGACTGCACACCTAGCAAAGATTAGCAACTAATAATAGATTTAGAAAACAAAATGCTCCATTTGGAATATCTCAGCAGAGCCACCTGCTAAGAGAACAAGTAAAACTTTTTCACTATATTTCTGTATTACCTTTAATTTGCTTCAATATCTGTCCCCAACTTCTAACACACTATATACTCTAGGCTATCAAAAATAATCAAAAGTGATAA